>NC_134809.1:33685395-33692895 GCF_046742065.1 Oratosquilla oratoria | reverse complement strand
TTCCATCCTCTTCCCTCCTTCTCTCTCTCCAGCACCTCGGCTTCCTGCTTCCCCTTTTGCTCTTCTTCCTCTTTCTCCTTTTAATCCTAATCGTAATCTTGATTTTTATCTTCCTCCTGTCCTTTATTTACATTTCCCCCACTCTCCTCTTCCTGTACATCCTCTTCGTTTCCCTGCAATCATTCATCCTTCTTACCGGCATGCTATTGTGTCTCTATCTTCTCCCCTTGCAATTCCTCCTCCTCCACTCCTTTCTTCTCCTCGTCCTCCTTCTTCTCATATTACAACTACTTCTTCATCTGCTCCTCATTTTACAACACCCACATCATATTCATCCTTTCAAATTCTCTTCATTCTTTGAGCATCATCTTTTCAGATCTCGTGTCTTTCTTCTTGGTGTCTTTTTTCTCCTTGCGTACATCTCTCTCTTACTTACCTTTATACTACTCTCGTCTATACTAATGCGTTCATTTCCATCTCATTTCTCCACGAAAAGATGTCGCTCTACAATGTGTATTTTATTCCCTTAAGGCGAACAAAAATAAATGAGTGAATAATAAAGAAGAAATAAATTAACACATAAATAAGGTTAACATAAATGAATACGTATTAAGAGACAGAAAACATATTTGTAAATCTATCAACAAATTGACCAATTATTCAATGCATCATTTGATAAAACTGAGTAAGTGTATAAATGAAAAGATAAATAAACAAACTGATTATAGATAACTAAATAGATGAATAAACAAAAAACATGTAAAATAATAGATCTATGAATAAAACAAATGAACAAATAAAATCTAAAATGGATACGTTATAAAGAAAAGTATTAATTCACATTTGTTTTCAATTCTCCTGTCCTAATTTTTTTCCATTTCCAATCCCGACTCAGCCCATCCTCCTCCTCCTCTTCCCCACCCTTTTCCGCAGCTTCTCACACCTGCCAACGTTGCTCCCCTGCTGGCATGATGGTCCATCCAGTGCCCCTGTTGATAAAAAGCCTTACTCCTAATGATTGTAATGCAGCTGGCGAAAATGATCGTGCTGATTGTTCTCGGGGCGCCACGATAGTGTTGATGAGTGTGATAGAAGGGAAGAGTGGGCGATCCGCAAGTGGCGGCGCGAACGGACCTCGAGCGGCAATGAAGACACTCCGTGCCTTCGGCGGTGGGACGCACCAGACGCCGTCTCCACCTTTGAATCATCGTTGTGATGTTATTTATACTTTTGTTCAGTTTTACGGTACCACCACTGCCATTTTATTCAGTTCCAGTTTCTTTTCGTTCTGTTTTCGACACGTGCCATTTTAATGTACTTGTGATTTTAAAACTCTCTTTGACTCACAAGCATTGAAATTCGTTTGATATTTGCTAAGGCCTCTCTTATGCGTCTCCGAAAAGTCCTACCAAGTATATATTACTATTGATATGGATGGTCCACTGTTTTGTATTAATCTCTTTGGTTGTGAGTGGTACGACTCCTGTGTAGGCTACTGGAAAAAAAATGCCTTGTACATATCAGCACAGGCATAGATTTTGCTCGGTTTTTGTATTAATGTCTGTAGTTAAAATTGCCAGAAATATCATCACTAGAGGCCAGTTGGAAACATGTAATAAATCGTATTTGAGGATATATTCTGATCATATATAAAGTGATTGTGTTCCACTCGTGTAACATTTTTATGTTCCTTTGTATCTGCATAGATAGATTTATCTTTATTATATTGGAAGATCACCGTGTTTATACATTGCTTATTAAATAGAAAATATTAGCAGTGATAACAGCGATAGAAATAGTACTAGCTACATCTTCATCAGCAATAGCAATAGTAACATAGCAATAGTCGCAGCATTAACATTCGTAGCACAGAGAGCATCAGTAACAGCAACAGCAAGAACAACAATAGAAATATCAGTGGCAGCGACAGCAGAGTTCTCTCTCCCATACAATAAACATTACTCTTTGATGTCACTGTTACCCTCATCAACAGCGGTTGTGATTAAAAATGGTTCCCGTGTGCCGAGATGTCATGTCCTGATTCGATCTTGATTCGTACCTGTTTAGGCCCGAATTCGATTCGCATCAAATGGCACAGCGGTGGTGTTGACTGAATGTTTGTTAGACAACAGCGTGAGACCAACATGACAGTCTTCTTGTAGCTATGGCTTACATCCATATCCACAACATCGTCTCCAAGCCCACTGTCGTGTCTATGGCATATGGCAACGAAAAACATTGAGACTGATAAATTTTGATATTAGATTATGTAAATATTTTCATTATGACACCAGTATTCATATTATCATCATTGTCACACTGTGATTGCTATTAATACGTTTGCACTTATCAGGAGTATTATTAACATTATCAATACCACTTTGATTTCACAAGTACATATTTATGTTAATATTACACTTAGCATTATTATTATAATTTTGCGCCGTGAATTATTTTCCTCTGTATTCTTTACTCAGTGAGTATGACTTATTATTTGCAACAGAACTTGGAGGCGTTGATCGATCAAGCCTTTTGACATGGGACGAATGAAGTCCTAACAGTTACGACCTTACTCGCCTCCACGCTAGGGCTTATGACTGAGAGCAATCAGTTGTTGTTTTTAACTCATTTGTGTATATCTATTCATTTGCTAATTTATTCATATATTCATTATTTCGCATTTTATTCATCTTGTCTGTACAAAACCTTCTTGCTGTAGTTCACTTTCTCGACTACAAAAATAGTTCGTTCATAGACAAAATCAAATCAATAGATTACACCGCCACGTAAAATGAACCAAGAGCTAAAAGGGTGGGGAGATTGTTTGATTCTTAAACTTGATGGCGTACTTAACAGATTTTGTTTTGACTAAAGAAAAAAAAATTATAGAGTAGGACCTTGTCCATGAGTTTAAACTCTCCTTATCAAAATCTTCAATCTGTTGCCATTTTCTACAGACTCATTTCTGCTCACATTAGCTGATTTTACTCTGCTCTGGGGCAAGGGGCGTGGACCCTGAAGCGAGGGAGTTAATGTAGATGTGGAAGCCATGCTAAGTTGTTTCGGATGCATCAAGGATGAAAGCCGTGAAGAACGACAGAAGAGTCACCAGTGACTGAATGCTGATGCGGCAGATAAGCAGTGGCTGGAATTCGATACACTTGATACATAGGTACCATACATTATACCGACGATGATGCACGCTGGTTGTGGATGTTGACGTGATTGATGTATGGCGGAGCTATGCATGGGGATGGTTGGCGAGAGAAGTGTGCTGAATCCTTAAGTAGTCTTTCTATCGAAAACATACGCAATTTGGTCGACGTGAACAGGAGGTCTTTGATTACTATGACAGAGATTATTCCTAAAGAGGAATAACACAGTCAGCTACTGTATTAACTCGTCTCACCGAAGGGTGGTGCCGCAGAGGTGGACAAAACTGTCTGGCAGCTTCCAACCCGTAGACCTTATTCATTTATCATACGCTACAGACACGGTACCTCATTCCGGCTTGGTTAAGTTCTATATATAGTGAGAAATAAAAACACAATCACGGGTGTTTCAGAATGGTAGTGATCGTGAATGAAGCCTGGAACCAGTGTAATAAGCTCGGTGGTACTGATAAGGTATCAACACTGAAACGAGACACTATCCGATTGCATCTCTTATGTTCGCCATTACCGAGGGTAAGGTCGAATTGGGAAGCCATGAAAGTGTGACATTGACAGTTGTCTTTCTCTTACGGAGTTAAACCCACGATTCCCACCTACCTATTCCCTGGAGAACGATAAAATGGCTCTTGATAAATTTTCCACGGTCTGTATTCCTACATCATATTCTTTTATCCTATTGTAGGCATAAGTACATCTATAAGACAAGAATCGTTATGTAGTTTGTCGATAAGATTTTTATTGGTGACAAAAGAGTTTAAAAATGACAAACAGTAAAGAGATACTGATTGGGTTGATATACAAATTTCTACCAGGAAATATGTCTTTACTATCATAGAATACATCTAGTTTTAGTTTGCTTTTATTTTAACAAGTCGTTGCACCCCACCTGAGGGAGTTGCGTTGGTCGGCACACGCGAGGTCAGAGTTGAAGCTGAAAGGTCACTGGAGGTCACGGTACAAACGTCACAGGTCACGTGACTTCTGTCCTATCTTCTTGGTCCTAACTTGAAAGTGAAATGCCATTGATATTGATAATTCCATAAATAGAATTGACGAAATAAAATTATGAACAATTAGAGACCATGAATTATTTTTCTACTGTTGTACAGCAACCCCCATACGAACCAGAGCTTGAAGAAGGTCAATGTTTTAGTACAAAGCAGATGGGCCATATAGCGCCGTAACCTTTCATCCAGCAAGGCCATTATTGCTCGTGGCCTCATCCTCATTATCAGAGTAATTTCTACTTTATCACCCTCGGTGATTTGCATAATAAACTTGATGGTCTCATGATTGAAGCTTTTCTTTCCGATCGAACGTGTGATTGGAAAATGGCGTCTGGAGGGCTGAGGTCCCGATAGCCCAATAAAGAAGAAGAGGAAGAAGAAGAAGAAAAAGAAGAAGAAGAAGAAGAAGAAGACGACGACAGCAACAACAACAGCAGCAGCAACAGCAACAGCAACAACAGCAGCAACAGCAACAACAACAACAACAGCAACAGCAACAGCAACAACAACAACAACAACAACAACAACAACAACAACAACAACAACAACAACAACAACAACAACAACAACAGCAACAGCAACAGCAACAGCAACAGCAACAGCAACAGCAACAGCAACAGCAACAGCAACACCACCCACCACCCACCACCCACCACCCACCACCCACCACCCACCACAACCACAACCACCACCACCACACTTGAGTGTCTTAATATTATATTACGGCAATTAACGTCTTCGCTAAGCTAGCGATCATCTTAGCCTTTTCTGGCTGACAGTAAACAAGTTTATTCAGCCCAGCAGTGTATTTAACGAGAGTGTCTTCGAAAAGGGAGGGTCGCATTTGACCAAATCCCTTGCACTGCCGTGAATGACATGGGCAGAATCTTAACCACATTATTTTGGAGACCTCCTTCAACTTTTCTTTTTCTGGTAAAGATTCTGCAATTCTAATCGGCCAATGGTAAGGATGTGATACTAAGGCAAAATTAAATAATCATTTCGCTGTGTCCTTTGCATATTTTGTTCTGTGTTACGACAGTTTATTTTATTCAACATAAGGCCTGTAGAATGGGACATTGAAGTCTTTTTCTTGAACATTATACAGACTATATCGTTTCTGATTTAGATTATATTCATATAAAGTGGGTTTTAAGATAGAATTCAAGATATGAATAAGCAAGCACACATGTAAATGAATAAACAGATAAACGTTGAATGAATAAATAGGAATCATTAATCTAAGATACATATCCCTTAGAAATCCGATAATTTCCATCAAAATAAACATAATTACATACAACCATTGTAACTGGTGTACGCATTGAAATGATATAGTAGTTACTGTTACAACATGTTATATCATCTAATAGTTTCTATCTTCATGCTAGTGGTCTGCTCTTTAAGTAATGTTGTACTGCAAATGTAATGTTGTTCTACGCGTCATTGCAAATACTATATACTCGTAGGCTGCTTGTTCCATCAGTATAATTAATTTGTCTTTATTTCATTTTTATTTTTGATAAAAAAATAATAAGACTTATTCTTTTCAAGGTTTACTTTAATGTCTATGTATCACACTTCATGTTTCTTTGGTACTCCAGGCTGTACACCTTCCAAGTTGTCGTAATTAAGTTTCTGTCTTCTTGTTCTTCGTTTTTTTCGAATTCCGACGTCTTCCCCAGTGATGAAACTCTCACAGTTTTATATCACAAGATTGCTTCCGTCTTTATTCAGACAGTCTCATTCATTTTTCGTCTTTCCTATCCCCCGACCTTGTCAATCTCCCAGTTATCTTTCATATCTCTTGTTTCAAAATTTTCTCGATTTATTATTCATAGTTTCTCGAATTCACTGTTCTCCAGTTTTATGATTTGTTTTTGTTAATTTATGTTGCTTTCCTTTAACTTGTGTTTATATATATCCATTCTTTGCAAGTATCTCTACTTCCACATTTCTCTGTTTTTCTTCTTCCTTACCTCTTGGTTCCGTTTACTTGACCTAATTCATTCGTTTTAGAATTTCTATTTCCGTTTTTCATTGACGTTGAACATTTCCCCACTTTTTTATTCGTTCTCATTATCATTGTGTTTTTTCTGTTGAAATTCCTCTCCTTCGTCTTTCCTTACTCCGTATCCATACTTTGTTTTCCCACATCCCATCTTCCTCGATTACCCAATTCAATTATATATACTCATTCCTGAGCATCCTGCCCTCCCCCCCTTAATTCCCATTTTCTGTGTCGGCCTCAGGCACCCCCGATTCCCAGAATCCCGCTCTCTCAGCCCCGTTTTCTTCCATGTCCCGTCCTCCATCTCCTACCCCTCCCCGCCTCTGACCCAACACCTCACCGATGTGGCTGGATGTCTTCGCGCCTTCGGTGTTCACATCATCCCTCCAGCCCCTTCCATTCGTCATCTTCCTCTTCCACCACTTCGTCAGCAAAACTCGTATCTACAGAATTTATTTGACCGCTGGGCTCTGTTGGGTTCTTCTTGAAAAGATTTTTTGTATATTTTTGTACTCTTTCTCTGTGCACGGGGTTTACCTAAGACGACTAAAATCGTCTGGTGGCAGATAGAACAGTTGCGTTTATCTTGAATAGCAGGGAAAGGGCTAGATTAAGAACACATTTGGTTAGTGGTCATTAATAACAAACACACACACACACACACACACACACACACACACACACACACACACACACACACACACACACACACACACACACACACACACACACACACACACACACACACACACACACACACACACACACACATATATATATATATATATATACATATATAACATGTATATATATATATATATATTATATATATATACATTATATATATATATATATATATATATATATATATGTATCCAACTATCGGGGGAAGGGGAAGATTTTTTTAAGATACATATATTGCGATCACTAAATGTGATCTTCAATGTGGTTGTACAAAAAGGTGGGTGGACTTATATACTAGGAAGGGATACATAGAGGGGACATGGGGCGGTAAGCATTGTAATTCGTGGTCCTTTTAAAGTGCGCAGTGACAGGGAGGTGCAAAGCTACTGCCGAAGCCACGCGCCCTATACAGTACGTTTGGGCTGTTTGGGCAGGTAACAGTCACGGTGAGGCCAATGGACTAATTGCTGTGAATTATAATCTTGAATGAAATGTGATAGTATGTGTATTATAGTCCTTATTAGGGGTTCCACTAAACTGAAGGAAATTGTCTGACTGTTGGCAAAATAAAATAATTAAAAACACCAAATTTCTCCTTTTAGAAAGCAAAAGATTACTCACTCAC
>NC_134809.1:33677895-33680395 GCF_046742065.1 Oratosquilla oratoria | reverse complement strand
CCTCTTTATCACCATTGTCCTCAGTTTCCTCCTCTTTCTCTTACTCCTCGTCATACCTCTCATCCGTCTTATCCTCATTTTTATTCCTCTTTCAATTATCCTCATCTTCTTGCTTCTCCTCCTCATCTGCCTCCTTTTTCATCTCTTCCTTCTCCTCTTCCTTTTGTTTCTACTTTTCTTTCTCTTCCTGCTCCACCTCTTTCTCTTCCTCATCTTCATCTTCATCGTTCACATTCAACATTCCTGCTCCACCTCTTTCTCTTCCTCATCTTCATCTTCATCGTCACATTCAACGCCACATTCAACTTATTTTTGTCATCTATATAGGCTTTACCCATTTCCTGTAACGCAGTCATAATATTCCCAGATTGATTTTCTCTAAATATTACAGTGGCGAAGCTGTCTGCATGCACCTTACCTTCCACTTCAGCACGCCAACATTTCTCAATATTCACCACAGCACCAGGTCGTCCTTCTTAAGGCCTATCCTTCGACCATCGTTCATATCTCTCTCTGTCTGTCTGTCTGTCTGTCTGTCTGTCTGTCTGTCTGTCTCTCTCTCTCTCTCTCTCTCTCTCTCTCTCTCTCTCTCTCTCTCTCTCTCTCTCTCTCTCTCTCTCTCTCTCTCTCTCTCTCTCACACACACACACACACACACACACACACACACACACACACACATACACACACACACACACACACACACACACACACACACACACACACACACACACACACACACACACACACACACACACACACACACACACACAAACACACACAAGATCGGCCTCGTCCTTCGGCCTCGTCCTTCCACCTTTTCCTCCTTGGTGTCACACTTCATATCTCCCAACATCAACCTTGACCTTCCAACACTTCTCC
This sequence comes from Oratosquilla oratoria, assembly GCF_046742065.1. NCBI lineage: Eukaryota > Metazoa > Arthropoda > Malacostraca > Stomatopoda > Squillidae > Oratosquilla > Oratosquilla oratoria. Next base: position 33,679,513 of record NC_134809.1, on the reverse strand, counting down.
CCCGTCCCTTCGCACCCTCCTCGCCACCTACCTACCTACCTACCTACCTACCTATACCCCCTCGCGCCTTCCCACATTTCTTCTCTCACCCCCGTCACCACCTTGACCCTACAATACATTTTTCGGGGCGCCTCAGCAGCCTTCCTTTTTTTCACATTTTTCCTTTAAATTATTTGTTCGCCTCCCACCTCGTCCTACTCGATGTCTGGATCGTTCGTCCGCTCCTTATCGCTGGAGGTTCTTTGTCGTTTCTCTTATCAGTTTTTTCTTGTCCTCTCTTTGTGCAAGGTGTGTCCTTGTGTCCTCTCCTTTCCTCTTCCCCGCGCCATTTTCTCTCATTGTTTATTCTTATCAAATTTACCACAACCATGCTTCTCGTCTCTTCTGTAATCTTTCCAGTCGAGTGTACCTTCTTTCTTTCTGTACTATCGACTCCGACTTCCTCCAGAGTTGTACACTTTTCCTCTACCCTGTTTTTGTCTTCTTCAGTACATGATTTTTCAATATAGCTTTATTCATGACAAATGTCAGTCGATTTATTATTAACTGATATCTGGAGGGTTTACTTCTGAATAAGATCACTTGATGGCTGCCAGAAAAAACACGAGTAAAAGCTTAGATGCCAAAAGATTAATCAAGTTAGGTTTAACATTCTAACATCTACAGGGGTTCCCCCAGCTGAGAAAAATCGCTTAGTGATGTTCAGAATAAGCATAAGGGGTGAATATAAACCCCAAAGAATTAAAGAATGAGTGTAATGCTAGGTCAGGAGGGTTGCTAGACTTATCCACGCTTTAAACTGCCCAAAATTTGAAGCTGAACTGAATTAAATCGTCTACCGTTTACATGTATATTGAGGTCTTCTTAGCAGTGTGTTGATAAACTGACGAATGGGTTTCCCATTGGGAATACAACAGTAACGAAATGTTTCCTTTCCCATAAAGGTCTCTATGTTTCTTTTTGCTTTTCCCCCGACGTCTCGCTAGCGTTTCTCTAACGTCCCGCTAACGTCTTGCTAGCGTTTCTCTAACGTCCCGATAACGTGTCGTGCAATGCATTGCTAAAGTTTCACTAACACTTCACTGACACATCGTTGTGTCTCTTCAGTCCTTTGCTAACTCCTCGCTGAAGTTCGGTTGCCGTTTAGTAAATTTATTACAAACGCTTCACTGACATCCTGACAACGCCCTGCCAACGCCTGGTCGGTCTCTCAACGAGTCATTATTGTTTATCACGACAATGTAGTCAACGGGAGAGAAGAGGGAGGTGTGCAGGGGAGGAACAAGTATAGATATGACAAAAGGAGATGGGTCACCGTGGGAGGCTCGAGAACTCACTTCTCGGTGCTTTTCCCCATGTCAGAGACACGAACTGTGGAAAAGGGACTTCCAAGACATATCCCCTTCAATGTCATTTGACTTTGAAATGGTTTGCTCTTAGTTTCTCCTCTCTCTCTCTCTCTCTCTCTCTCTCTCTCTCTCTCTCTCTCTCTCTCTCTCTCTCTCTCTCTCTCTCTCTCTCTCTCTCTCTCTCTCTCTCTCTCTCTCTCTCTCTCTCTCTCTCTCTCTCTCTCTCTCTCTCTCTCTCTCTCTCTCTCTCTCTCTCTCTCTCTCTCTCT
>NC_134809.1:33635395-33642895 GCF_046742065.1 Oratosquilla oratoria | reverse complement strand
GAAGTTAAAATTGGAATGAAAGCAAGAAACTAGTTTAAACCCAAATCTATTTTCATTTGAATAAAATCGTGCGGTATTAGCCAGAATAGAAACCTAAAAGAGTACAAGACACCGTTGCGAGAAGGTTAACTAAAATATATAGTATTGCTTTTGGCAAAGGAAAGAAAGTATTTATGCACAATAGTAATAGACCTGAAATAACAAGAAAATTAACAAAGGATGTAGCGAGTGATGGCATACAAATCATAGAATCATTGCAATAGTTACCATTAAAAACGTAACAGGTAACCCATAATATTGATATATTTTTCTCAACTTTATCAATGACAATCCCTTGTGTTTTTATCATTGTTATCAAAATTAATTTCTTATTTCCGGCCTCAATCAAATAAACTCTTAAGCATTTTCTGTCACCTCTTAAAGTAATTTTAACCTTTTACTGTCTTCATGATCTTGACATCATACCAAATAGGTTGTTATAGCAATTTGTTCACTTTATCCATCAACTTAGACCAAAACCATAACTAGCTCTAATAACGAGTGGTGAGCACCCCACAAGTTTATGTCCTCCAATCTGACAATCTAATTTCCGTTACCTTTCAACAAGAAGTACATCATGCTTTTCAGAAGATTCCATTTAACCCCTTATATATGTTCTAATTTTCACATTAGTATTGTTTGTGTGCTTGCGTGCATGTGTATTTGTGTGTATGTTTGTGTGTGTGTGTGTGTGTGTGTGTGTGTGTGTGTGTGTGTGTGTGTGTGTGTGTGTGTGTGTGTGTGTGTGTGTGTGTGTGTGTGTGTGTGTGTGTGTGTGTGTGTGTGTGTGTGTGTGTGTGTGTGTGTGTGTGTGTGTGATTGTGCGTGTGTCCGTGTGTGTTTACATATTAGTGTGGAATAAAAAGCATATATACCTGTTAATTCATCTGAACTCTATTTTCTTCGTATTGGCTTTTCTCGCTATATTTTTATTTAACACTATCTTTCCGTTTCTTAATAGCATCCCATACTCTTGTCATTACAACTTTTCAAAATCATCAATCATCTCTTTTCATTTTCTCGCACTTAGTTTCCCCTCCCAGTCGCCTTTCCTTTATTCGTATATCCTGTGTTACCACGTTCTTACTTTGATTTACCATCCAGGCACTCCTTCGTTGCTATCCAAATTCAATCACAGGACTTATAGGAAACCTACTCCTCTGATATGGCGTATAGTGCAGATGGTTTGGAGAGCGTCAGTTTTTTTTTTTTTTTTTTAGTTGAAGGATGGATCTAAGGCTGAATTGGTTTTGTGTCGTTTATTGATACAATGCTAATGCTAACATTTGCTCTTCAGCTTCCAGATTTATCAACTTGCAATGCGGCAATGAAAGGCCCTTAATGAGTATAAGGTGGCATTTGGAAGCATTTGCATACAGTCGTTACCTCAGTGTGAATTGTAGTTGATTATTCTCTCGTATGAACATAAATCAAAGTGTGTCAACTTCAATATTTGGAATCCCCCTGATCGAACTTTTGCTTTGGTTTACGTAAGCAAAGAAGTATTGATGCAGGATAGGGCAACCATGGATGTGCCACACCTATAGTTTGCTCTGGGCATGCTTTGCTTCTGCTGTAGATAAAAAAAAAAATTATTATTCTAGGTGTCTTAACTACATATAATTTTCCGGATTTAATTAAGCAACATCGATTTTTATCATCTTTGCTCATTATGTACAACACTTCTGTCGTTTCCTATAGTACTTACTCTCGAATCATTTGAAGATAAATATTTTTATCGCAAACAAATTTTTGATATCTCGTTAAATACATCAAAGTATCCCTTTTCCTTTGCTAATGTTAAGACTCCATAATTATCGGTTTCTGACACTGGCCCCACCCCCGCCTTACCCACTCTAGCATTATCGAAGGCAAAGCTAGAGGATGATTTATCTCTTGGCGGCCAATAGCCAATCATGAAATATGGCTCTGCTGGATCGCGCTCCGTCACCCTCCCAGGCGAGAGAAGAACTTCCCGCTGTTCGCCTGGTGTTTCGTCTTCGTTCTTCTTTGTTCTTATCGCCTTACGAGCTCCTTAACTCCCGGTACCTTAGTGGCGGAGCTGCTGTGCAACGCCTCGTATTTCTAATAAGTTATCAGCCATTGATAAGTCGTTGAGATGGTGCTGTGAAGGGAAGGGGACCCTCAGGGGTGACGGCGACGACGGCGTCGGAGGCGGTGGCGGCAATGGCGACGTCGGCTTCATGCTCGCCTGTCTTCACGTCTGTTGACTCGACATCAGTTGAGTCATTGTGTGGCGAGACTCCGGAGGACCCGGTGGAGTTGGGTGACAAGGGTACACAATTGGAGAGAATTATCGCCTCCATGGGGTAATTCCTTCAGGTTTCCAAGGCTCCTTAGTGCAAGGAAATCTTAATGAAACATTTGTAACCCTTGTCATCATCGAAGAAAATACAAATAAAACACTCGTTGTGGTTGAGGTCTGTATCCATTGAAAGACCTAATTGGAAATTTTCACCTTTTGGGGCCCAGTGAATAAGAGCTGATCTTGCAGGCTTCCTTATCCGAAGAAAGTTATGATATTACACCTGGACATATAGTAACACTTTCCAGTAACAACTTGCGTGGTATCAGTATTATGATTCGTTTCTAGATCATGTCATCTGTATATCACATTTATGTTTTTGTTGTCGTTGTTGATGTTATTGCTGACGGTGGCAGTGGGGGTAGTTGGTAGTGATGGTGTTGGTGTTGATGGTGTGGGGCTAACCCGAAGTCTCAATGGACTATAACACGAGTTATGGAGGAAGCAGACAGCCTTTTTAGACTTTACCCAGAGGTCCTTCACCCTGGCTATATTGTGTCCGTGTAATACCCAGTGACATCGACCAGGGTGCCGATCTCCCTATTAAATGTCAAAGTAATTCACCTTAACGAGTCTCCCTCTCGTCCCCTTTCCCCCGACCCATTTAACTAACTGCATTTGTCCCTTAATCTCTAAGATCATTATTTCGTTAACCTCGTTGTTTGCGAGACGTCAGTTAGTAGGGTGGCGGAGGCCCTAGGTCAGTGGTAGCGGAGTCTTTGAAATATCTAGCAAAGCAATACCTCAAATCAACAACAGTTCATAAAAGAAAGATCTATTTTCAGTTTTCTTTCTACATTACTACGTCATTGTTTATATACTTTAGTATATACTGTACACACACACACACACACACACACACACACACACACACACACACACACACACACACACACACACAAGTACAATCACAACAATGGAAGGGTGACAGAGATTAAGCGGAAGAGATAGATATAACACTTGAATATTTATTTGAATGTATGATTTTATACATAAATGTTTGTGAATGTATATATATATATATATATATATATATATATGTGTGTGTGTGTGTGTGTGTGTGTGTGTGTGTGTGTGTGTGTGTGTGTGTGTGTGTGTGCGTGCGTGCGTGTGTTTGTGTGCGCCTATCTATGAATGTGTGTCCATTTGTTTATGAACGTGTGTGTTTGTATGTGTCAGTCAATCTGTCTGTTGTACCTTCCCATCCGTTTGCCATCTGTCTGTCTGTCTGTCTATCTTTTGGTTTCCCTGACTCTATCTTTCTGTCTGCCTGCTTGTCTGTCTGCATTCGGTCTGTCTGTTTTTTTTTTTTTCTGTGTCTATATCCCATTTGCATTTTGTAATTTCAACTTCCTTCTACATATTTACTTCATAAGTATCAATTCTCTTTTATTTTTTGAGGATGTGATCTTTCTTAATTAACCATGGCGATCTCATTGTCCCGAAGCCACGCTCCCCACAGGGTGCTGGTCACGCTCGCTCCGGCGTGTGCCGGGTAGTGCTTTTGTCACCAATATCATCGTGAGAAGTTCCCTTCAGTTCTTCTTTTTATGGCCGCGTCTTATGGCTATAATATCCAAAAACAAACCTGCTGCACCCATGCAAAAACGTACACACACACATGGACACTAATTCAAGCGTAAACACATACAATGAGGAGGCGCACGCAGACGTACAAGCATACATAGCTTCACACAACATACCCACACAAAAAAAGTCATCCACAGAAACACACACAAACACACACACACACAAACACACACATACACACACACGCGCTCGCGCGCGCATACGCACAGCCATTCCATCCATAGTACACATCCTTAATTCAATTTAATCTAGTCCTAGAATCAGCTCAACTTGTACATTGTCAGTGTAGCACTATCACTGTTGACTCGGTAAACCTATTATTATTATCATCATTATCATTATCATTATCATTATCACTATCACTATCACTATCATTATCATTATCATTATCATTATCATTAGTCATTATTATTGTTATTATTATTATTACTGTCATTACCTACACACACGCACACACATACACACACACATGCGCGCTCTCACGAACACATAAACACACATGCACACATAAAAAATCACGCTCCCGCACAAAAATGCACACACACGCCCATACAGGCATACAAACTCATACACACACAACATACCCACACAAAAAAAGTCATCCACAGAAACACACACAAACACACACACACACAAACACACACATACACACACACGCGCTCGCGCGCGCATACGCACAGCCATTCCATCCATAGTACACATCCTTAATTCAATTTAATCTAGTCCTAGAATCAGCTCAACTTGTACATTGTCAGTGTAGCACTATCACTGTTGACTCGGTAAACCTATCATTATCATTATCATTATTATTATCATTATTATTATTACTGTCATTACCTACACACACGCACACACATACACACACACATGCGCGCTCTCACGAACACATAAACACACACACGTACAAGCACAAAACCAAAGCCACACATGCACACATAAAAAATCACGCTCCCGCACAAAAATGCACACACACGCCCATACAGGCATACAAACTCATACACACACACACAGCACATAGACGCACACAATCAGAAATTCACGCACAAAAACAGACATGTACATACACACCCGCATCAATAATTACATGCACGCACACTCTCACATGCACACACACGCATAAACGTGCGTGCGTGCTTGCGCGTATGAGTGTGTGTCTGTGTGTGTGTGTGTGTGTGTGTGTGTGTGTGTGTGTGTGTGTGTGTGTGTGTGTGTGTGTGTGTGTGTGTGTGTGTGTGCGCGCGTGTAGGTATGTGTGTCTGTGTGAGCGTATATGCGTGTGTGGATGTGTACCTGTGTGTGGATTCATACATGCGTGTGTTTGAAATATTCACGTGTCTGTGCATATTAATTTATGTACAAACTTTGGCTCTCTTTCGCGTGTGTTCATGCACTTCATCCTAAAACATATTATTGATTGGCAAAGCCGTTTGTTCGAAGCCAGTGATGAAGAGTTTGATTCATTATACTCGTATATATAATGGAACACCAAACCACCTATTCTATGCTGTAAGTCTATTCCTTTTGGCTTTACGAAGCTCCACAGTAAGTTATAAACATAGGAACTCTTATTAGTGCTAGTGAGCCAATAAGAATGATGAAAAAGTGGTGAGAAACAATGCGATTGGACAAGCAAGCCCGGGTGGTGGGTTGCATGAGAAGATCTCGTATATAAAGTCTCTCTCGCCAGGGAGACCAAGAGGCTGTAAGCTCATTTGGTGGACTATGGTGGTCGCAACTACTGGGTCGGGGGACGGGGACGGGGGTGAGAGAGGTTTCTTGAAGAGATTTAGGCGATGTAATTGAGAGCAAGAAGCGAGAAGAAATGAAGAGGTAGTGATAAGATTTTGGATACGTGAAGATGATTTTTATTATTTAATGAATAGAAGGGAATAGAAATGAAACTACAGAAAAGAAGAACACTACATAACAACGTATCCACATTCACTGATGAATAATGCCATATGTTATGAGGATGTTTTTCTACCACAGTGTACACAAAAGTATATATGTATATATATATATATATATATATATATATATATATATATATATATATATATATGCGTGTGTGTGTGTACATGTATATGTGAATGTGTACATATATATATATATGTATATATATATATATGTATATATATATATGCTTGTTCATTAACATCAGTGAAGAATACTTTCAAGTTAATATAAAGCGGTTGCAGTAAAACGATTGGAAAGATTAAGAATCGTAGATGTGAAAGAATAGAGTGGAAACTCATCCCAACCATGTTACTGCTACGAAATAAACTCGAAGTGTTAGATTTATTTGCAGTTAAACATTTTCGTGTTCAGTACCCCATACGAAGTTGTCGAGTGTGAAGGACAGACAGAATTAAGAATTCGATTTAGAATAAAATGGAAAGCTTAGTGTTGGGAAGAAGACACATTTGCTTATTCATGCTGAACTAGAAAATTATAAACAATTGTAATTGAAAAGGAAATAGAGTTTATTCAATTAAATTTTACAAAGTTATTGAATAACAAAAAATAATTTTTTCGTTGTGTATACATATTGATTGATTATATTAACAAGAAACTTCAACAGGACTGGAGAATTACAAATCATACGCTCAGCAAGATCAAAATTTAATGCGAGATCTGTTGAATTGGAAACAACAAATCCGTCGTCGCTATGATTCTAATACTGATCAAACGAAAAGTATTGTCAATACCTTGAGATCGATCAGCACCGATGCTGGTATGACGATTTTTTTTTTTTTTCACCAGTCTTCGAATTTTGAATATCCCAACCAATATTTGGCAATGCCTATCTTATTCTGCCTTAACCTAACCTAATAAAACCCAACTCGGCGAAATACAAAAATAATAATACTGACTCCTTTTTTTTCATAAAAACAATGCTCGACAAATTTTCAACGTATGTTTAAGCTTCGCTTTGGTAATTATTAATCATAGCTAAAATACAAAAATACATATTTTACCATGCATTTTGATGTATCCATTAACTTTTTTGTCCTATAGCTTTTGTTGGCTAATAGCCTCAGAATGTTGGGAAATGAAGGTAATATTGTAATTCTTTTACTAAGAGAGGAAGAGAGAAAACACTTATTGAGGAATATGAAAGTCTCTGTTATGACAGAATATGTTAGTTTATTCGGATGTCGATATGGGACACAGGCAGGACTAGTGCTGTGGATAAGTAATGTGCGTAGTTAACTGGGCGAATTAAATTATTGTTTTATATGTATGAAAGTGATTTCAAAAGCCACTGTGTGTTTGTGTGTGTATTTGTGAATATCTATCTATATTTCTAATTAGCCAGTGGTTGATATCTAAATGTCTCTTTAATGTCTGAAACGATAAATGCCTTGATTAATGGTATTCGGTCTACCATACCTAGGAAAAGGGTATACAAAAATACATGAAACGCAGTTTTGATGTTGGTTTTGTTCCAATCTTAATCTATGGATTGGAACCATCACAATCGGGAAGAGTATGTGTGTATTCATGTGCCTAAGCCTGTGCTCATGTTTACACGCACATGTGTG
>NC_134809.1:33610395-33612895 GCF_046742065.1 Oratosquilla oratoria | reverse complement strand
CAACTCCCTTTCCAACCACGCTCTCCTCCTCACCTCATCGTTTCTTACTCTATCCAGCCTAGTAACACCTATCATACTTCTCCCTATCTTACCTTTCCCTACAGCTTTCTCACATGTCTGCCTTACCACAAAAATCTGATCAACGCAACCCCTACCTCTCCTAAACCCACACTGTTCCTCACCTATTACTGTCTTTGTTCCTCTCCTAATCCTCTCGATGAAAACCCTCCCATAAGCCTTCACAACTGCATTCAACATACTGATACCTCTAAAACTACTACACTCACACTTGTCCCCTTTTCCCATATAATGTGGAACTATACATGCACTCCTCCAGTCCTCCCTCCGGCACTCTACCTTCTTTTAGACAAACATTAAACAACCTCACGAGCCAGTTCACCATCACTGTATCTCCCTTTTATGGACACTCCGCATGACACCCATCTAACACAGGTGCCATACCTGCTCTCATAATTTTAATAACTGCTTTCACCTCACATTTAGGAACTCCCTAAAATAATCTGCCCATCCTAATCTTACCCCATTTTACATCTGCTCTTCTCTTTTACCTTCTTTATCTCATGCTTTACTTCTCTTTTCTTTTCTTTGTACCTTCCAAATGATTATCTTGTCCTATTTTACAACCAAACTGTGAATGTTCGCTTCTTCTCTTCTAGAACCTTCTTTGCTTCATCATCCACGACTTTACCTTTCCTTTTATTTCCTCCCATCCTCCTTGTTCCACACACCAATTTTGCACACCTTGTGACTCCCTCCATGAACCATCCTTATTCCTCCTTCACTCATAGCTCTACTTTATCCTTCACTCCCTCCCACTCCTCTCTCAGCTTCCTCTTGTACTCCTCCTTTTCTTTCTTATTTAAACAGTTTACTCCTAGCACCTCCCTACCTTCTGTCCTTTTCCTCTTTGTCCATCTATCCTCCACTCTCAACTTACCTTCCAGCAGAAAATGATCTGACATTCCCCGACTCTCTCCCCTTAGAACATTTACATCCAAAACTGAGAGTGAATAAACAACAATAATTACCAAAAGCCATATAGAGGAAGTGCTAAATCGTCGCTCTAAGTAACGTAGCGCATTGTATCGATTATTCTGCTCAAACGGGGTTTCTGTTTATGCTCTATGATTTATGGTGTCTGACGTCACACATAACAATCGCGAAAGTAAATATTAGCAGTTTAATATTTCCGGTATCTGATAGTTGGTCGTTCTATTTTGTCTACATTTTCCGCGAATCATTAATTTTTTTTTCTCACAAAGAAAGCACTGGAAACTTAGTTGTCATTATAATGAGAAAATTATAAAAAAAATGAACAATAAAAGAGTATATTATGGATATCAGACTTTTGCTAACATTATCAGTCACTCGTTTTTTTGTATTCAAGAATTACTTCAATAACTATTGTTTGTGTGTAATTCAGCGCGTATTTTTCATACGGATAGAAGCGCCGTTGGCGATATCTAGTACCTTTATATGTGATTACTGCACTTGAACAGAATCGCTTGATGTTAGCAAACTCAAGATTTATGCATTTCCTACTCATACAGGGTCGTCAAGCAGAGTAAGGTATCCTTTAAGCGTCGGGAGTCCTCTCATAATTGAATGAAATTGTTTGTGATTAATTAGTACAAAATATCGTGTTTCGCAAACTCAGGGGATAAAATTGGAGAGTAATGTATTATTTTTAAAGTCGTGTACCGTAATTTTTATTGCCGAGAAAAATAACGGTAGATATCGACAGTAATATTTGATCATATATTCTTTTCCGTTGTTATGTTTCCGACAGCTGTCATTAGGATTTTTAGCCGTATGAAATGATGGTTACTAGATAGCACATGCAGTGAATACTATTGCGATTTTCCAAATTATATAATTGAGACATTAGTTGGTAATGATTTTCTTTTTATTTCATCAGTACCCAAATGAATTTGATCTGTGCCTGTATGATGATTATTATAAGACATACGATTACCTTTGTATATGATTGTCAGTATGATAGTCATTAATGTCGTCACTTTTAATTACTGTGATTAAATGATCATTGTAACTGTTTCCAGCGTCGTCTCGCCATTATCATAATTGTTTGTAACACAAACATGATCATTAGTGGTCTCCTGAGCCGGCGCCTGTGTAGTTTTAGCTTTTTCTCTTGTCAGCATTAATTTTGTTCGTGTTCCCTGATGCCATTCCTCACGGGGCTTGTGATTATCATAATTATCACCGTCCTCATATAGTTAGATAGCCATTATTCATGTGGGACCTTGATTCACTTTTAGGAAATTATATTTTTCCTCTCGATTTATGCCAGACTTGACGTGGCTTTAACGCAGGGAGTGTTGCAGAATTTTCGCTGACTGTAGGCGCGCCATGCTTGGACTGTCATGGTCCATCTGCTTTTATATATTGCTCGTCTTCGTTAGGTCGTTCAGTGCTGCAGCTCAGTATTTAGATTTTGGTGTGGTAAGTGCCTATCAGT
>NC_134809.1:33600395-33605395 GCF_046742065.1 Oratosquilla oratoria | reverse complement strand
TGTGTGTGTGTGTGTGTGTGTGTGTGTGTGTGTGTGTGTGTGTGTGTGTGTGTGTGTGTGTGTGTGTGTGTGTGTGTGTGTGTGTGTGTGTGTGTGTGTGTGTGTGTGTGTGTGTGTGTGTGTGTGTGTGTGTGTGTGTGTGCGTGTGTCTCTGTGTGTGTGTGTGCGTATGTGTTTGTGTGTGCTTCTGTGTATGTGCACGCGCGTTTGAGTTTGCGCGTGCATGTGTGTGTATGTGGTAATATATGTGTGTATTTATTTGTTTATGCATTATACTGTATATTCGTATCTATGTGCATGTCTATATTTATGCCAATATATATTATTTACATGTGCATATATATGAATAAGTATATAAATTTGTATGTTTTATATATTCATGTATATGCGTCTGTATATGTATACTTTATGTGTATGTTTATGTATATGTATATATATATTTATATATATGTGTATATATATAAATATATATATATATATATATATATATATATATATATATATATATATACATATATATACATGAATCTTTGAGTCTTGTATTTTACATTATTGCATCTTTCACATTCAGTATTGCAACGCTTTATGACCCAAAAAGTACTTATGTATAGTTTAGGCTGTAAAGACTTTTTCAATATTTGAATGTTCTGTCAGAGAGTGAGATTATAACGAGTCTCATGATTGAAATGAAAACGCGATAGTTCAAAATATATGCATATATGTATAGGTGTATGTATACATACTCGTACATGTATGTACGTATATATGCAGGTATGCATGTATGTAGATATGTATATATGTTTATATAAACGGAAACGTGGAGTCTGTTTGTAAGTGTATACTGTCAGCTTCATCCCAGAAAAAAAGAGTTTCTCTGAAGAAGCTTAGAGCGAAACCGTTCAGGAATAAGCTCGTAAATAGACCAATGTCTTTTCCCACCTTCAACTTATCACAGTGTCTCAACAACGTATGTGTATGTATGTACGTATGTATGTGTATATGTATTTATGTATGTATATATGCATGTACCTATGAATATATGTATGTATGTATTCATGCATATGTGTACGTATGTATGTATTTATGTATGTATGTATGTATGTATGTATGTTTACATGTATGTATTTATATATATACGTATGTATGCATACATATGTTCGTTGGCCGAGCGTTTAGGGCACTACTTGCGACGGAGGCCAAAATGACGGTGGTTCGAACCCTGACACTACAAAGATTTCTGCAAGGAGCGCCGTCCTAGGCTCCTGATGTGGAAGTTCGCGACGTTAAATAGAATTAATTATTTATAAATATACGTATGCATATAGGTGTATATGTGTGTGTATGTATGTATGTATGCATTTATGTATTTGTGTATATATGAATGTATGTATAGATAGGTGGATGGAATGTATTTATGCATACGTATATGTACGTATCGTATATATGTATGTATTCATTTATGTTTGTATATATTTATGTATGTATGTGGCTTGATAACACAGAGCTAGGAAAAAGCTTGAATTGGTATACATTTTTCTACCACTCTGTCTCCGAATTGGGCTTAAAATTTCTCTATATCAGCTTCGACTACTATGCATTTTTTACCCATGAATAACTAACATTCATTGAGACTTCTCCCTCCCTCAAGCTAGCTTGTGACAGAAGCATATACAAGCTAATACAACACAGCCAAGATTACAACGTTTCTTCCCAGATATATCTAAGAGAGCCCGAGGTTATCTGTGAATTATGGGAGTACTTAATTTGTTGTCATTCATCAAATAATGTGTTTGCTAAGTTTTTTTTTGCTACTTCATAATGAACCTGGCCCCTCAGTTTATTCTTTTCTATTTGGACAAGATTATCACCAATGATTGGAGCAGCTGCATTAGCTGAATTGTACTCCCTAAGATAGTAAAACAGGGTTGGTTACTTAAACTACTGATAAACTATCTAATTCAACTCATGTCATGTGTACTTCTCGATTAGAAATCTCGACAAATGAACTGATTTAAGTCCGGGGTGTTAGTATGTCTTTTCTTGTTCAATTAGGATTGTGAAAGCATAAAGAGTCAATGGACTATGATTAGCTATCCTGTCCTGGAAGACAGCATTGTTTCTTCTTCATTGTCAAGCCAACTAGCCGATACTCCGATGGCTATTATTTATTGCGCACTTAAAGCTATCATTCACTGGTCGATAAGACCTCTTACTAAACGATCAATTCTTGAGTTATTAATGATTTCTTGTTAAAGGGGTTATGTTATCAGAAGACTTGTAGTTAAGTAAATGTTGCCACATAATGTCGGTTGTATATTTCTATGATATCGTCAGTGTCAACTATGATAAAATCCTAGGCATTAGCTCTGACGAACATATACAGTGTACATTTTTTTTTAGTTTGTTTTGCCTTATGACTTGGAAATTTCCTGCTCGCTAGTCATTATGAAGTCATAGTTACCAGCGGTATTAGGTGTAGATCTGAATAATAACAAGTTTTCAATAACGATTATTACCACGGGATCAACATGTATTGCGAGTTCCTTCGTGTTGATTGCTATGGAGTACTGAGTAATCAACTCAAGGTGCTGAATCCTTGTCAGAAGTCTTCTATGAATCCCAATGATCACTTCATGAATTCTTGATTACCGGTTATTTAGTCGTCATAGACGTCCGATAAAAATATAACGAAATCACAATCATAGTACTGTTGCATTAACGTTTGTTTTCTTTCGTGTTCTTATTTCCAGCTTATTCAAGAGTTTAGTATTGGAACTAAGGAATATATGTCATGAGTTTGGGTAGTCTGTCAGTCGGCAAAGGTTATCGGACGCTGGCTTTTAGGTTTTGTAAGAACTTACGTATTAGTTGGTTAAGACCATGGTTATTATCTTAACATTATGATAATTTTGCTTGAAACCAGTTCCTGATTACCAACTGTCACGCTTGCCAGTTCCTACGGTTTCTAGTTATTGCCTACTCTAGAAACCTAGTTCCCGTCACATGCAAGATTCTTGTTAAGTACTGTTACACTATCCTAGTGATCCTAGTTATCATCTGTTACTAGATCCTAGTTATCAGCTGTTTCGAGTGGTTAGCAAGGAGATGGGCGTGTAATAGGCAGAATGAGTTCATGTGATGGATTGCCCATCGTCTTGCAATTACCGCGTCTCCCGCCCCCTCGGCCCCTCCCCCCTCCCCCACACGGATCCTCCCCCTCTCTCTATATCTTCTCCCCCCTCTCTCTCTCTCTCTCTCTCTCTCTCTCTCTCTCTCTCTCTCTCTCTCTCTCTCTCTCTCTCTCTCTCTCTCTCTCTCTCTCTCTCTCTCTCTCTCTCTTTCTCTCTCTCTCTTTCTCTCTCTCTCTCTCTCTCTCTCTCTCTCTCTCTCTCTCTCTCTCTCTCTCTCTCTCTCTCTCTCTCTCTCTCTCTCTCTCTCTCTCTCTCTCTCTCTCTCTCTCTCTCTCTCTCTCTCTCTCTCTCTCTCTCTCTCTCTCTCTCTCTCTCTCTCTCTCTCTCTCTCTCTCTCTCTCTCTCTCTCTCTGTCTTTCCCTTCATCTTCCACCTTCTCTCTTTTCATCTCTCCCTCTCTCTTCCTCCTTTCATCTACCACACTTTCTCTCTCCCTCGCTCCATCTCTTCCCCACCTCTCTCTCTCTCTCTCCTCTCTCTCTCTCTCTCTCTCTCTCTCTCTCTCTCTCTCTCTCTCTCTCTCTCTCTCTCTCTCTCTCTCTCTCTCTCTCTCTCTCTCTCTCTCTCTCTGTCTTTCCCTTCATCTTCCACCTTCTCTCTTTTCATCTCTCCCTCTCTTCTCCTTTCATCTACCACACTTTCTCTCTCCCTCGCTCCATCTCTTCCACTCTCTCTCTCTCTCTCTCTCTCTCTCTCTCTCTCTCTCTCTCTCTCTCTCTCTCTCTCTCTCTCTCTTTCTCACTTAATCTCTCTGTCTCCTCTCTCTCTCTCTCTCTCTCTCTCTCTCTCTCTCTCTCTCTCTCTCTCTCTCTCTCTCTCTCTCTCTCTCTCTCTCTCTTTTCTCTCTCACTCACCCATTCACTTTCTGTGTCTCTCTCACTCTTTGTCTCTCTTCCTCTTTCTCCCTTTCTACCCCGACGCTTCTAGGTTTACCCTCCTTACCTCACTCGTTTTCTTTCAGTTGTCTCTCCAATGCAGCCTCGAGCCCTTACTTGCTCTGCCCCTCACTGAACGCTTCTCATCTCTATTTTCTTATTTCACTCTTCGCCCAGTAAATCTCATGTTCTATATCCCTCTATCGTATTCTCCACATCCTCATCCATATTCCCCATCTCCATGTTTTTGCATCTCTATTCTCTCTTCGTCTTTCTTCTTCTTCTTCTTTTATCCACCTATTCGCCACTTCCTTCCCGAAAGCTACCCTTACATTTTTTCTTACCTTTGTCTCTCTTTCACAATCTGAATCTTCTTTTGCTCTGCGCTCTCCTTTTTTTCTTTCCTAGTCTATTCATTACGCATTCCTTGTCATCTCTTTTCTTTCCTTTTCTTCCTTTAACAGCTATTTGCTCTGCATCTTTTTCTTATTTCTTGTCAGCCCGATCAGAATATCTCTGCGTTGTACATTTCGTTCATCGTCACTTCTTTCTTGTTTTTTATCTTTATTTTATTTTGATAGGATGCAAAATTCGTATTCTGATTCCTGGTCTAGAGTCTAGTCTAGATTCATTTATATTTTTATCAAATTTCCAAACATTTGATGTTTATGTTTTTATATTCTCTATATAACTTTAGTCTTCACACTTGCCTCACTACTCCTTTGAATTGCTGTTCTCATATCTTATCATTTCGAAAATTCTTATCTTCAACCGTCTGTAAGAGTGAAGCGGTAGGGAGTGTGAAGAAGAGTTTAGAAGTCTTTGTTCAGTAAAGGTTTTTGAATGGATGAATGCTTGAATACTGATTGATTGATTTGATTGATGTGTTTCAAAATTTACATCTGTAGACATCTTTGTAACACAGCTTTTCGCT
>NC_134809.1:33590395-33595395 GCF_046742065.1 Oratosquilla oratoria | reverse complement strand
TATTACCGTGAACTCAATATATATACAGTATGTGTATATATATATATATATATATATATATATATTATATCTAATATATATACATATAATATATATATATATATATACATACACATATACATTTATATACATATATGTATATTTTAAGGTTGGTTAGTATCTTATTGCATGATTGGCCGACATGCTCAATAATGCAGTAATGCTAGTTATCTACATTAATCACAAATTACTTTAAACATTATACACCTGATTCTATATTGCAATATCCATCCACTGCAATTATTTCTATTGTATGTTGTTTGGAAATCATGATTACATGAGAATATTCAGGTAAAGTAAATGGGTGAGAGAACAGTTATGTCTGAAATTAGTTTTTTATAAGTTGGATTGGGTACTTTAAAATTTCCCCAAGGTATCCTTAGGGTTTTGGGGAGTTTCTTTAAAAAGGTATATATACAGATAAATAAATACAAATTAAATTAATAAATAAAGTAGTAATAGTAATTATAATAATAATAATAATAATAATAATAATGATAACAATAATAATAATAATAATGATAATGATAATAATGATAATAATAATAATCAAAATGATAATAATATTACTATTGTCATTACTATTACTGTCATTATCGTTATCAAAATTGTCATTATTATAATCATCATTGTCATTATTATCATTATTTTCTTTATTACTCTGATTATTTCTATTATTATTATCATTATTACTATTCACAAGAGGCGAGTTGAAATGAGTAGAGCATTGAAATGAAATTTTGATTTATCTGTATAACCATTCATTAAAAAGACTGCACTCGCATTACTCGTTCAGAATAAGGTATTTCATAACAAAGGAAAAAATAATTATAAAATGTCAGTAATGTGAGAAACAAGAAACTATGGTACAAGAGATTTGCAAAGGAACAAAAATATGTGGTCAACGTTTATAGAAATCTGATTCAGGTCTGAAGAAAACGGGTTTACAACCTATATGCATTACAGATAACTGAATTCTAGATTAAATATATATCTTAAGCAGTTTTGTGTATTATCTGCTCTCCATGGCTTACTTGGTTATAAAAAAATCGCAAAAATCTTAGCATATCAAACGCCTTCACGGTTAATCCAAAATATAGTTGTCCGATATTTCACGCACTGGACACATGTATACAGAAAACGGACGTGCAGTATGTACGCTACTGTCAGCTCGTTCTTGCCTGGCTGTGTTGAAATTCAGCTTGATTACATTTAGAAATTTGTATTTATTTTGTGAACAAAACAAAAAAATCTAAATCTAAAAGAAATCACATCGGAAGTAAATGAATTTTACTTGTGGTATATTGTTGTCCTATATAAATTTCACGATTGATCTTCATGCTATCGTATCTGACAGAAAAAACATACAAACACCTATAAAAGAGTGAAGAAGTGAGCTAACATTTCATGAAATACATCAAATGTGTATTAATTGTTATGCATTAGTAAAACGTTGCATGTGAGTTGAATGAAGTGACTGAAATATTAAGTGGAATAGATCAACTATTGAAATAATAAATCATGTATTCTTAGGGGCAGGAGATTCATTTCTGTCATGGAAGAAAGAAAAGGCAGAAAGGAAAGAACAAGAAGATCTAAGTGAAAAAGAGAAAATAAGTGTTAGATATAAAGAGGAAAATAGAAAATGACAAAAGAAGCATAATATTCAACATCACAGTGGGACAATTTACAATTTAGTTCTGTCTAGAGACGAATGATTTCATTCACCTGATTTGGGCTGACCATCATCCGGGGCAGCTATGAAGTCTCGACTGACCAAAATCTTGCTTTCTGTCGAGCCTGACCCTCACCTGAGAAGAATTTCCCAACGTTAGTCAAAACAGAACGATCATCGTCATTTTGCTGAAAGTAAAGTAACCTGCATTAAAAAGGGAAATTAGAAAAGGGGAAAAGAACATAACATACATACGACAAGTAAACACCCCACAAGTCATGGTTTTATGAAGTTGAAGTACTGCATGTCATAACCACATCATCACTGGATTCATCCCTTAAGTGAAGCAGACATGAAGTAGGAGAAATAATGTCCGTGGGAGAAGTTCATCAAGAGAATGCAAACTCCGTTGCAAGTCCAGTCCACTGAACGGTCTAACGGTTCGTCGAACGCGGTTCGACAGACACCTGTTTAAAGTGATGTGTGAACGTGTGAACGGGGTATTTGGTTGTCGAACACGTTGGTTGAACTCCAAATACCCCGTTCACACGTTCACATATCACTTTAAACACGTGTCTGTGTCTGTCGAACCGCGTTCGGCGAGACCAACATTGGCGACGGATCGGAAGAGCCGCAGTAAGCTGGGTAAGGTGGGTCAGCAAGAAACTGGATTACCAGATGGTTACATGTGTAGTAAAGTTACCTTTCACTACAATTAAGCGTTGTCATATATTTGTTCTAATATTTGTTATTCATCCTTTATTTATCTATCTTATCTTTTTTCTTATTTTGTTTGTCTATTTTCTTTTATTTATATATCTATATTTGCTTATTTATATATCTACCTATTAAATATATTTACGTATTCATCTATTTATTGATTTATCTATTCTTTATTTAATCTATTCTTTATTAATATTTATCTATTTATCTATGTATCTATTTATTTGTTTGTTTATTTATCTATTTATTTATTTATTTATTCATCTATCTATTAACTTATTTATTAATCTATCGTCTATTTACTTAGGTTTGCTACTGCCTTCGTTATGAACCAAAAGGTCTCTACCCAGGAAGCCTCTTTATACTCCAAACTGCTAGAGTACAAACCACTTACATGATCGGAGTCACTTAATAGGATCAAATTATTCACAAATATGCACTCGCACGAGTTTAAATTTATGAGTATTTACAATTTATAGTGATAAGAGAGGTGGAATAATTTAAATGATGGATTAATCCACTTGATGGGATGGATTGCAACGGATGCATAGGCAAAACTGGATGATCGATGACCGAGGTGAGTTGAGGAAGCTCAGGAGGAATAGGGGTTGAGAATCTGGATGGAGTGAATTAGTATTGGGTGGAAGTCAAAGTGGAGCGCAATACATGAGGCAGGCAGGAAGAGGTGGAAGAAGCAGAGAGAAGGAGGGAGGAGGGAGTGAAGAAGGGGAGAGGAGGAGGGAGGGAGGGAGAGAGGTCGAGTTAGGCTTGGGGTGGAGTGAATTGAATTATGAGAGAATGAACACAGGAGGGATGGTGGATGCCGAAGTGGAAGATAGAAGGTGGATTGGGTGGAACGAGGAAAGTTGACGTGAGGAACTGACTAATGTTCCGTGAGCGTTCCTGGTGGAGTATGTAGAAGGAGGAGTGTTCAAGGTGGAGAGGAGTACGACTGCTGAAGATGGAGTGACAGGTTAGGAGTTAAGTGAACCTTAATGGAGTAGGTGACGTCAAGGCGGAACGATTAAAGAAATATACAGGAAGGAACTTGCAAACTGACTAAATTACTCTCAGCTCGCACTGAGCGGGAAAAGTGGATAGTTCATTTGGAAAGTTAGAGCGCTAAAGCATCGAATAAAGATGGAGGAAGGCTTAAGGAATAATGAACGTATATTGGATTTATGGAGTGAGATAGAATAGCCGTGTGGTGAGCGAGCGAGCAAAATAGGATGGTAATACACACATGAACGCGTATTCAGGCATGTGTACATGCACGTACACGCATGCAAGCACGCCCACACATACATACAAACACAAACACACGCATACACTGACACACACAGGCACACAATAACACATAGAAACACATACACACACACACACACACACACACACACACACACACACACACACACACACACACACACACACACACACAAACAAACATACACACTCATGTGTATCGTTGTGTGGGTGTGACTTTTTGTTTACATATGTATTCGTATAGTGTGTGGTTCTCGGGGTCTTCTGAGAAATGCTGTTGAATAATAAACTAAACAGAAATGCTCAAAGTCATTATTTTATATTAAAATGATAATTGTATATTTATTTATCTATTCATATATTCAGTTTATTACAAGCGCCGGCTTCGCCGTCATGGCTTCGCCATGGGTGCTTGGCCTGCGGCGCTGCTAGCCTCGCGAGCGGGCGCTTCGCGCCTTGCCCTTCCCTCGTGGCTAATCAATCGTCTCTGTTGCTGTGACGCCAGTGTTATCGGCCAATCAGTCGTCTCCGTTGCCGTGACGTCACCACTCGGCCAATTAGTTGTCATCTTTGCCATGACGTCACCACTCTCTCAGCCAATCAGGTTCTCGTGGACTATTACCAAATCACCATCACCGGATAGATAATTTTGCCAAAAACAGACATCTTAATTTTCTATTTATATATATACATATACATATACATATATATATATATATATATATATATATATATATATATTATATATATATATATATATATATATATATATATATATATATATATATCTTTTTGAAAATATTTTGCTAACTTACTGAGATTTATGCGGCCAGTACCCCGTACAGGGTTCTCATCACAATATAGATAGACTTTCTTGATTAAAGAATAAAACTGTTACATACGCCTCATAGTCAAAATTAATCTATGTTGGACTGCATCGGTCATTTACCTATTAAAAAAATAATCAAACAAAACCGTCTAGTTAACTGAACATTGTGTAACTAACCCTATTACTTAGAAAGTAATTGTTGATAAACACAGCAGTAACAATAATTACTGTTGTTTCAACAAACATTATGAATAGAAGACAATGAAAATAATTTTCTAAAAGGAACTAGTCGTAATTTCTGACAAAGTTAACGTTATGCGTCAATTAGACGGAAAGTTAATATGATTGTAGATTTTAGCGCGTTTTGCTTGATTGTAAAAATGTAAAACTTGGAATCTGCTAACTGCATACGTGACGAGACCAACGTAGTTCCTTGAAATGTGCAGTTCTACCGGAGCGGAGCCCCAAACC
>NC_134809.1:33575395-33582895 GCF_046742065.1 Oratosquilla oratoria | reverse complement strand
CTATGCAGCAGGTGATGTTATCTTAGAGACGATGCAAACGGCCAGGCTCTTGTGTGGCACCGAGCTGTTCATGCATGACTAGGTCTGATGTAAGTGGAAGTGGCAAAAATTTTGTATAATTACGCAAGGCTCGATCTTCCTCCTTCGGCTCGGACATATTCGAGTGAGATGTTTATTATGTTGGTTGATGTATGCGATTAACAACAATAACCGAAGAGTTTCCCGTGCTTGTACGCTGGTCCCACGAGAACTCAATTGTTCATGTACACTCGCGCCATCCTTCCACACAACAATATTCTATTGATATAACAACAACGAAATATATATTTGCATAGCCCTGATATATTGCGCGGGTTGGGTTGGGTTTTACGCAATAGCTCTGGTTAACGCAAGAGAGGAATAATTTTGTGTCTGGCTGGAACATCGGTGGTTACCAAGTTATATCTTTCTTGACTAACTCTATTTACTCTTTTGTTCGATAAAACGCCACTGGAAATAGTCTAAGCAAGATATTTTCTTCATTTACAACCCATGGGATCCTCTAAATTCAATAAAAACGTGTAACGCGCGTCAAAAAATGTCATCACTACATAATGTTTTGCTTAAGAATCTCAAGGACTTCAGCAAGATTTTCTTGATGGCAGCAGTGATTTTTAGTGGATATGTTTGTTTTTAGTAATGACAATAATAGTAATAATAATTTAATAGTGAGAATACTAATGGCATTATTATTATCATTAACAATATTACTATTGACATTAATATCAATGATATCAATATTGTTATTATTGTCATTATTACTATTGTTATTATCATTGCTATTGATGCTATTATTAGTACTATCAGTACAATTTTTACTGTTACTATTACTAATTACTTCCGATGGATGGGAATGAAATAATGGTGATATTTGTTGGGTTAATTAGAAGTTTGAAGTCTATTACAATTATAGTATTTGAGTAGGCAATTGTAGTGTACTTGTTTAGCGAATAGAACCAATCATCACTTCTAGAAATCACAGTGCTACAAAATACATGGTCGTAAGTGTTAACAAGGTGTAGGTAATGAGGGTGCTGGTGGAGGCGGCTGTAATTGTGATGTCAGTTGTGGCAGTAGTGATGGTGATGTCTGTGGTGGAGATGATTATGGAGGTGACAGTGGTGGAGATGATTATGGAGGTGACAGTGGTGGAGATGACACGAGAAACATGATCAAGAATATTCCCTATCATCCTCAGTTTGCTGCCAAGGCTTAGAATCATGGGGGTGAGAGGGGAGGGGGGTGAGAGGGGAGGGGGGGTGAGAGGGGAGGGGGGGTGAGGGACTCGTCCCAATGGCGCCGAGTCACTCCGGGAGGGAAGGTATGCGAGGAAAGCTTGATGATCATGTATAAAGCCTCCATTCTTTTATCTTGCACAACTGTGTTATAGGAGTAAAGTATATAAAGCAGGTCTATAGCTCATAATGAAGCGTCCAAAGAGGTAGTGAATATACTTCCCCATTGAAATCCAGTTTTCGAGAGTAAGAGAGAAATTGAGAGGTAGAAAGGAAGAGTGAAGAAAAATAGTTCATCAGAAGAAACATTATACTTCTAGTTCATTAACCATTTTAGGCTCAATTCTTTTTATACAAAATTCTCACATATTATCCAAGGCATTCTTTCTTATATATCTTCGGATTCGTGAGTCTAACCTCGGTTATACTTCGTTTTTCACACTTTCATACTTTCTCACACACCTCATATTGTTACTCTCATGCCTCTGCGATTCTTCTCACCACATTGTGTATAGTCACTCTCACGCCTTACATAGAACCACGACTCCTCTCCTGTCTGTATCACGAGCAGATGTCTTGAGCCCTAATTACGAACTCGCAACCAATGTGGTAGCTCTCTGCTTGTGCCCTTTGGCCCTCATCCACCAACACTTACTCCCTGTTCCTCCAACACCAACGCTGGCCCGACTCGACAGGTAACGCGCTCGCCTCTGCCCTAAGGGCGCGAGTCAATGAGAGCATCACATCCCGTTACCGTCCTTCAATCTCCCTACGTGGAGATGTTGGTGCGAGCGAAGCTGAGGTCGTCAGAGGAGCGATTGATTGGGCCTTGGAGATTAATGAGTCCTCGGGAGCAGATTATACCCGCAGGTTGATGGGACTTGTGTTCAGAATAGCTTGCTCGCTACAGTGCCGCACTGTGTGGATTTTTTTTTTTTTTTTTGTCAGCCACCATGCAGTGTTGTTCAGCTGAATTCTGATTCAGTGCTGAAATGGGTCTCAATCACATTAAATTCAAAACAAACCAGAGCTCAACTACTTACTGTACACAAAATATACATATATATGAATAAGTAAAGTAATCAACTACTTAATAGATAAATAAATAAATTGATTCATAGTAAACAATGAATAAAAAATAAAAAAGTAAGTCAATTAATAAATAAATGATACATACATATACATATGGAAATGAAAGTCAACTGCCGATACGTAAGTCAGGATAAGTACCATGTCAGGGCAAAGTATGTATAGGTGCAACGTTTTGCTCATCCGAACTTTGTCAAATACATGTACTTGACAAAGGTCGAATGAGCAAAACGATGTAGCAATAAAAGATCGTTCTCTTATGGCGCTTTTCCTGACTTACATATACATATTCCAAAAGGCAGTTCCTCGTTTACAAAGGATGTGACCAGCAAAGGAATGTATCCACCCTTCACCCATCCCAACACCTTTTTTTTTATCATATCAGCTACTTATAGATGACAAGCAATCACTGTTTCCCGCCTATTGTCAGAGTCAAAAGCAATGCAGCAAGACACAGCACCCCTACAGCAGGTTCCAACACCCGAAGTTGGATTACTTCCATTGCCTCACTTCATAGTGACCTTTACCCTTCGTCCACTCATGAACAATAAAGAGCAGATATGAAGAAAATCCATCAGTCTGTATCACTCTGTCATTCATTCACAACCAATCACCATTCACACCTATCTTTTGCCTTCTACCTTCCCTGGTGAACAGACATTCCTCTTTTACCTCCGCCCCCCTTTACCGCATACATCTATTTCATCCTCGGTCTTTCCTTTAAGTTCACTGCATCCACCTCTGCCTTCCACACCCATTTTCCTAACGTTTATTCACTCATTCTTTCCATACATCTAAACAATCCTAGTGTTTTTGAGCAACCATATGTGTCAGCTCTCCAACCACGTTCTACGCCTCATTACTATCTATTCATCCCCTATCCCCACCATACTTATTGAACACTTCATCTGAAACACATTTAAACTATTTCTGTTTCCTTTAAATTCCACGCCTCTGCTCCTTAGTATCTTGGGTATAATCACCTTTGTCAATTCTTCTTTTCGCGTTCATTTCCAAATGAACTCTAGGACATGTATTGATTTCCTCATTCGTCAGCTTACCTACACCCGCAACCGCCTTTTCCTACATGTGACCTTGAATACTTAAAACTCCACCTTCAATCATTCTCCTTTAAAACCTCCCTCCAGATCACTGCCACTTCACCCCCTCCTTTGTATGTTTCATCATTTTACTTTTGCCCACATTAACTTTCATCTTTCTCCTTCTATTTTCCCCCAAACTCCACCATTAATTGTCCCAAACTCTCCTTTAACCCAGCCACAAACGTAGTGTCGCTGGAAAACAACAAATAGTTTACTTCCAATTTTCCTATTGTTTCACTTACCATCTCCAAAACCCCAACCATCACCCCCATATTCACATCTCTTTCTACTCCATCTATGTACATACTGACCAACTATTGTGAATTTACATAACCCTTTCGTAGTCCAAACTTCATCTCTAACCTACTATTTTCTACCTTCTTTCTTTTCTGCACCACTCATATGGTTCTCTAGTTGTACTCTGTACCCAGTTCTCTCAATCTTGCATCTTCTTTTCCACCACCACCTTCACCTATTCATCCCACCTTTCGCTGCCTCACCTTTTGTTCCCTCGTATTTTTCTCGTTCTTTGAAACATACCCATTGTTTTTTTTTTACCTCGGTTTCCTACTTCTATTTTTCACCACTTACCAACACAGCCACCCCTTCTTATTTTCACCCACTCATCACTCCGGACAGTCTGCTCACCACACTTCCAAGCCAACTCACCCCTTTCTTTCAATTAATTTTTACTTAACACTAATACATTCATCTTCCTTCTCAAAGACATGCCACCAATACTTTCCCTTTTACTCTTATCGGCACCACTACCACGCAGATTAATGACCCAATTGCTATGATTCTGGCTGGAGTTCCCTGACCCTTGTATGCCTTGACTTTTCCTTGAAAGGAAAAACAGAGGGGAAGATTCCTGGTCCACTTGCTTCATCCTATTTTGTCACATTTTATGGCACGCGTAAGGAACATTTACTAGAATACTTCCCCCTCATGGAAGAGGTAGGTAAATTTTGAAAGAAGCTATAACCTCGTGGATGGCTACACCTGTGGCAGGTAATGGAAATCCTCCTCGGGCTTTCTTGATTTATTGTACTGAGGAGATATTTACAACTTGGGGATGTAATCTCCTTCGGGAAAAGTCCCTACGTACTCCCTCTAAGGGAGAGTTCTCTGCCCTCTAAGGAAGAATTCTCTCCCTGGTGACGCAGTCGCCGCATAAATATGTGAATATGCCTATCTTTGCATGTCTGGTGTAGGGTTTCAGTTAGATCATAGGTTTGGGATTTATACAATACCGTTTGTGTGTTAGTTGCATTGCAATGGATCTATCTAGTATTAGTGAATGTGTTTTGACATAGTGTATGGTTTGCAGGCAGTTATAATTATGTAGCTTTGTAGGATAAGGAAATGGTTAATGATCTGTCTGGTTACAATATGTCTTATTTCGGTAACTTTCCGTTGGGCGGTGGCGCGATATGAGTTGTATGTTTGAGTCAGCTGTTTGCGATTTGAGAATGTGGAGGTTAGCAAGATTGGAGGTATTGCACGAGGCCAGTGCCTGTCAGGTACCTTGCATGCATGTTGATCACGTGTCAGACATGTGACGTATCGTTATGGTTAGTAATGTTGTATAGGTACAGGAGCAGCAAAAAACATGTAGCAGCAATACAAAAGAATCAGTATTCACTTATGCATAGATACTTTAATCCCTAACACAGACGAATAATGTGTTGCTCTGGTATGTAAGGACTCCCCACAACACTTCGTGAAGTATTGACCACATGTTACCGTGCATTCAGTACCCCAGTATGGGGTATATTGAAATACAGAAGCTATATTCTCCCCCCGGGGGTAGGCCACTATTCCTTCAGTGGCCCCAAAGGTTAACACATCTGGGTGAAGATTCATAATCGAGGGCGGATGATGTTACATTCACTTTAACTAAGAATGTAGTTCAGAAATGTTAATAATATTCATAAAGGAATTCAGTAACCATATGGAACAATTAGCGAAAGCAATACTACAAGAAAAGAAACAGCTAAGTGCAGCAATGTTATGTATGGTAAAGTATTTAACACAATATACAGCATGTAACAGATATTACGTTAACATAAAACAATATAAAATGAAAGAAACGCATTTTTGGAATCAAATAATAATGGGCACTATTGGGTAGGCAAGGTAAGTTAGGTCAATTTTGCTATTCACAATGATATTTCAGTAATGAACTATTAATCCGTATACCTTGTACAGTACTAAAGTTGACAAAATTACTGCAGTCCTCAAGAATACGAGTATAATTATTGTGTTATCTGTGAAAGGACCTCTTCATATCGGGCAATCTCGTATGGTTAGGGGCCATTGGTAGACAGTGTCACAATTCCATCACCACCGTTGATGGACGTGTAAATTAATTCTTCAGAAGTCCATGGAATTTGAGGATGAAGATTCGTGACTGCTAAGCGATAATACTATTGGGGTTCACCAGTTGATAGAATACCATAGGGAAATGAAGTTTTCAAATTTATAAGAATGAAAGCATAGGTGAGGGCTTTAGAAGAAAACAGAGGCTCCCATCCTGTAACCCAGAAACAAGTCGCAGAAAACAGCATTACCAGTAGTAGAACTGGGCGTGTAGATAAAATAACTATAGATCTTAATTTCGTGTATTAATAATGTTCTCTGATATTTATGACTTATAGATTGAGAAGAGGCATCGATGGATAGGATTCACCCGTGAAATCCCTCCTGATGGTGCATCGGATTGTTAGAGTTAGCCCAGTGCATAAGATTAGGTGAAGAAGGATTATATCTGGAAGGGCCCACTAGATAGACACAGAAAGATGGGGCTGGAGAAGCTATCGGATAAATAGTCATGAGACAGATGTGGTTCCTTGGGATTACCACCACGTTTAGATGGGCTGTGAATTTGAATAACTTGAGGGTAAGGGTAGGTGGAAGGAGAATGTGAATATACTCGTATATGGCTGAGATTGATCTACGTAAATGAAAAGTGAATAGATGGTTTGAACGTGATTAGTAGGAATGTGTATGGTCTGCTGGATAGGAAATGGTTGCAGATGCTATAGGTTCCACACAGTTTTGTTTGTATTTAGTGTGGCTGCGATGTAGCACCTTACCGTTCACCTAGATTCAAACGCTTGTATTCTATGTTATCATTGTGGCCACAGACGGTTTTTCCGTGCATAAATAAATTTGGCCCCGTAAAAGTCCCCTTTGCAAGAAAGGCATAATATATGCGTCCGCCCGAAGAAGTGTGTTTCCGCCTTACAAACACCCATAATCAAACTTTCCTACAAGTCTTCTCTAAAAAGAATTTATTAGTTGTGATCTAACCGCGATAGATTTTTTTTTCCTGGAGAATGTTATTTGTGTCACTGTCAGTTGCGGTCGTAAAGATGAATCGGTCTTGGTCGAGAAGAAGTAAGATGGAAGTGAGGAAGGGTGGTGGAGGAAGGATGTGGGGAAAGGAAGGACGCGGTAATTGGGGTCTGCGTCAGCTGTTGCAGTGTAACCAACGTCAGGATCATTCATTTTCGTCTTGTTTAATCGTTACTGATACCATAGATCTTGTGATTAGGCGTGGCTGTTGTTATTTAAGCGTGTGTTTTCGAGTCACAGTATTAAAAAGCTGTTTTGACTGTAACCATACCTTTCTCAATTCAGAAAGACGATTTCATAATCACATATTTGTTGTGTATGTTCATTTATGTTATACATGCTGTTGATCATTGGAGTAAGATCGTGTAGGAAGTGACAAAATGAGAAACTAAATAAAATCACCTGGTTATGGACAGAAGAGAGTATAGAAAGTTTGTCTTTAAATCGAAAGGATTCATTGGAATGGCATTAAGCCCATCAGTAGGAGCTTGCCTCAACTGACTAAAGTCGTAAGGCATTAGCCAGAATAATGTCTGAGAAGTGCTTCATCGAAACAAAGGCTTTAGTTTTATAAAGTATTTGTTTCATAAATAGCTAAAGCTACTACCAGTATCAGTAAATATGAATGGCTATTAAGCCAAGCAATAGTTTTATATACTATAGTGGAGCTGTTA
>NC_134809.1:33557895-33560395 GCF_046742065.1 Oratosquilla oratoria | reverse complement strand
AGTGGGGATTCATCTCCATTCATAAAGAAATGTTGCGTGACTCAGGTCCATAGAGGTGTCACTAAAGTGCTTAACGTATGACTAAAAAACTTGTGCAGGTAATACCCCATACGGGTAGTGGTGGTCAAGGGTTTGAGGAACGATAGGAGTCATATGGTATGGTAAAAGATGAATCAAAATAGTTATATAACCCTTTACTACATGGTTGGCTATTCTAAGCAAAAAAAAAAAAAAAAAAAAAAAAAAATCGTCTGGCATTAGATCCCCCTCCCAAATTGTATTTGTCCCGTAAAAAACATTGTCTGCTTCAAAGATAATTCATAATGAGAATGTAAAATCCGTTATCTTCCTGTTTTTCTATTTCATGCCATTACAATGTATTCTGACCAAAGCTTTGTAGCCTACTGTGCTGACATATTAATTTTATATTCTCCCTCGGAGGTGAAGACGTTCCTTTAGATGAAAGTGATGGCAGGACGATGACTTGGAACACTGGCGTATTAGCGTGATGGATGTTTGTTTCTCTTGGTGAGTGACAAGGCAGAGAATGTTCGGCTCTTGTAGCAAAGTTTTGTAGCAGTGGTGTAAGTTTGTCGGGTCGGAGATGTTCTGGCCGCCCGACACGAGGCTCTGACCTCGCCTGACCCCGGACTCCAAACTTCGGAAATTCTCTTCGTTCGGCAGTAGATTTGATCAGTTCCGGTACTGTTAGCGTTATCAGTCAGGAATGAAGGTTACTATTACAAGCATTATCAGTACCTAGAGTCGTATGCCTAGTACTGGTAATCGGCAGTGTTAGTACCTGAAATAATACTACCAATACCAACCGTCAGTATTTGGAAAACCGAGTTAGCATTGTAAGTATTAACGGTGTTATTACCACTACTCAAGTTCATCCATTGTTAGAGTACAAAACAGTTTAGTTGCTGATGCAGACAGTTACCACCCACCTCCCTCCGTTCCAGCCCAAATATACAACACCCTTCCCCTTCCATTACTCAAACTTCCTCCATACATCACCCACCCACACGCTCATACCTCACCCCTACAAATACATGTTTTCCGACATGATGCCGTGGAAGTCATACACACATTTTTAAGCGTTCATTTCCTTATGTTGAGTAACGATTCTGAGCCCACACTCCGTGCTACAGCTAAATAAATACATAGAATCGGTTTAGAAATATTGTATATACAAGAAGTATGACGCCATGATGAATAGTAGATCAAATCCAAGTAACTAAAAGACAATGAAATCAAATGGCGGCAGTCAGAAACGAAATTTAGGAATTGTTCCTTCTGGACTGAAAGACCCGTCTCTTCCTCACATCGTTGTTTTTTCCTCGCAAACTCAAACTACTTTATGCAACTATGGGTCAACTCAGGGCAAATAGGAATCTTAGTAGTCAAAACACCAATTTGTTCCGAGTTTCTTTTTCAGTTGAATAAGATCATTTGCACTTCAGCAGAAGAAAATCTACGAAGGCTGTCACTGATTTGAAGGAATCAGTGTTTACGATAATCTTTATTATTTTTTAGTATTTCGTCGCCAATAGTCAGCGTCTCTATTCTTAGGGACAAAACCACACTGAATAGTTGGATTCATAGAGGTGGCAAAAGAGAGATTCGAGGTAGAAAGGAAGGATAAAAAAGGTTTAAAAAAATCTACCATGAAAGAATTTTGTGTGACTGGTCTACAGACATTTCACTTGCGTGAGGTTTGCCCTAAGGTGAACAGAATATCCCAGCATTAACCAAAACAAACCTTTTGATCATTACATAAAAGTGAACTAGTCATTGTTATATTTTTGTAGCGGCCCGCGTATTGGTATCGGGTCATAGTCAAAGGAAAACAAAGTAGATAGGAAGTAAAGAGTTGAACAGATCAGAAACTTGATTTTGCAAAGTAATACCTCCGTTGAACCATACACGCTCCCTCATCACCTCTACCCATAGTAACTTCATACAAATTGTTTTGCTTCTTCGCTCCCTTGGTGGCCCTTCCTCTCTCCCTCATGATCACCACAGGAAGAACAGGTACAATTTGCCTCCTCTTCAATCCAGTAGTTCATCACCACTACCGCTACACCATCATCACCAGTACCACCACCGCCAACAACAACAACAATAGTTCCACCTTGCCAGAGCCCACTAAAGCTCTCTCTCTCTTCCTCCTCCCTGTGGATATGGGGGAACGCCTCTATCTGCACTAATCGCTTCTAAATAGCTTACACCTACAGTCGAGATGGATTAGAGTTATACGATTATGTAAGGAACAGATAAGTGTGAAGTCGTCACCGTCAGGAGATGGTTCTCTCTCCCTCCCTCCCTCTCTCTCCCTGCTTCTCTCTCTCTCTCTCTCTCTCTCTCTCTCTCTCTCTCTCTCTCTCTCTCTCTCTCTCTCTCTCTCTCTCTCTCTCTCTCTCTCTCTCTCTCTCTCTCTCTCTCTCTCTCTCTCTCTCTCTCTCTCTCTCTCTCTCTCTCTCTCTCTCTCTCTCTC
>NC_134809.1:33542895-33550395 GCF_046742065.1 Oratosquilla oratoria | reverse complement strand
TTGGCCCATGCAAAATTGCTTATGTGCGCCCACTCTGGCGAGGAAGAGGTGTGGGTGTGCTTATGTGCCATATTTGGCACCAACATTTCAGCCTCTGTCATGTTCAGCTTGCATGTGAGGGATAAAGAGAAGCGCTTTGTAATGATGTTGTTGCAGATGTTGATAGGCTTGTAGTGATTGACCGCGCGGTGGAAGCGCGTGGTTGTCGTGTCTGACAAGAGCTTCTGGAGATGAAAACTCATGGCAAAAGTCTCATGTTTGTTATGACGAATTCTCGAAAAGAGGTTGCTTCATGGATTCAGACAGAGACGTTTCAGAGTGAGATGTAATCTCACACCTATTGTCCCTTGCCTCGCACGATTCATATTTTCATCATGTACCATGTTTCCACACCCTTTTTGCCTTATGTTGATACACAGTTTCCAGCTTCCACGTTGCATCTCGGTACAATAGCACTTTTAACACTGAACTATATAGTTTACTCACCTAAACTCGTGTTGATATTTTTGATTCTCGTTCCACCGCTCATCCTACCATTATATTTACGTTCTAAGTTACTGTTTACTTCCATTCCAATGAAATACTGCCTTTTCATTCATGTGATTATATTATTTAAAGAATTACTTAGAACTTTCGTCATTATGTCTACTATTGTGTAATATACAGTATATTTAATCTTCTTCCTTTTCTTGCATTTTCATCCAGTTATTGTCGTCGCTTCATGTAACTAATTTTTTGTGACATCCGTCAGCATTATCTGTAAAGAATATATGAATTGTTTTTTTTTTCTTGAGTTCCTCGTAACTTCTGTTTCTTCCATAATCCATCTACGGCAACTATGAACGCCGCCGGAGATATCACATACCTCTGCTTCACATACTTCTTCATCTTCAGTGATTCTTTTTCTTCTTTGTTTTAATACACGCCTTGTCACACTCTTAACCTTTCCTTCTATTTCATGAAAAATCAAATTCTTTCCTCTTTTTATCTCTGCCTAATCTGTCATACATCTACTTCTGATGCATGAATGATAAAGAATTTTCTTTCCCTCCTTATATATTTACTGAGCCATAAGGATGCAAGGGCCTTCTTTGCCATATCCTTTCTAAAATTTAGTGTTCACTCCCAACCTTTGTCTTTTCTGTGATTGATAATTATTTTGACAAATTCGATTTCGGTGGAAAAGGAAATTCGGAGCGAGATGACCTTGAGTTTTTATTTTCTTAACGTTTCGTATTAAGAAAATTCTCTCTAACAAAATGTTAATACATTAGAAGCTCATGGTTATCTCAGTTTGAGTCTCCTTTGGCACCAAATTCCCTTTCGTTTTCATATTCTTCTTCTTATTTTGCATCTTTTTCTTCTTCTTCTTCTCCTTCGACTTCTTCTTTTGTTTTTCATCTTCATTTATTTCCTCTTTTTTTTTCTCCTTTTTATTTTTCTTCTTTTTTCTTTTCTTCTTCTTCTTCCTCCTCTTTTGCTTCTTCTTTTTCTTCTTCTTCTTCTTCGTCGTCTTTTGCTTCTTATATAATTTCCCCTACTCTCTCTTCCTTCTCCTGTTTCTTTCTCTCCCTCTCCCTCCCCTCCTTCTCCTCTTCCTCCTCCTCCCTCTCCTCTTTCCTCCTCCTTCTCCTTCTCTTCATCATCATCATCACCATATCCTCCTCCTCCTCCTCCTCCTCCTCCTCCTCCTCCTCCTCCTCCTCCTCCTCCTCCTCCTCCTCCTCCTCCTCCTCCTTCTCTTCCTCCTCCTCTTCCTCCTTCTCATCATCATACCCTTTTCCTCCTCCTACTTCTCCTTCTCCTCCTCCTTCTCTTCATCTTACTCCGCATTTTCCTCTTTCCTTTGCTCCTCCACCTAATCTTCCCCCTTCTGTCCCTATTCTTTACCCAATTTCTTCATGATCTTCTCTATTTCTTCTTATTCCATGTCTCTGTCTCCCTTTCTCTCTTTTCCATTCTCCATCCTCTCTCTCTCTCTCTCTCTCTCTCTCTCTCTCTCTCTCTCTATATATATATATATATATATATATATATATATATATATATATATATATATATATATATATATATATGTGTGTGTGTGTGTGTGTGTGTGTGTGTGTGTGTGTGTGTGGGTGTGTGTGTGTGTGTGGGTGTGTGTGTATCTTTATCTATCTATCTGTTTCTTACACACTCAGACACACGCACACACGCACATACTCAAGTACAAACACAAACTCACAAAATAAAAGAAAGATGCACGCCTACCACCGCATGAATAAACCGATCAAATATTGAAATTTGCAATCTCATAAATGCACGTATGCTGCACACGTACTCACCATTGGATAAAAAGAAAAAAAGGAGAGAAGCGCTAAAACTTTCTCACCAGTAATGCACCAGTATGCTCACTCTGCATACACACACTGAAGAATTAGATTCGCTCATTCAACTCCCCAGACATATTTTGTCAAACTTGAATATCTAAGAACGCAGGTATGTATCATCAGATATGTATCAGCCCTCCTCTCTGTTACTTTTAATGATGATCAGGAAATACCGCATTCCATATTTGACATTGTTTTTTAAAATTCGAACAAAGTATTATCAGATAAAAAGATTCATAAGAAATACGAGGAAGTATCTAACCAGTCAACGACAGGAAGCTTTGGTAATATCCCTAGGGAATTCATCATATTTAGAATTCGGTCTACAATATATTTTAACCTAAGCATGTTCTGGATGAATATGCAAAGGCAAACTCAAAGATATATATTATGTTCCCAATGCTGGCTATATTCCTGCTTGCCGTTTATGCATACAGACGCCCATTATTTATTCATATACTGTCCGTTGACTACCCTCGCGAGTCCAAGACTCAACCTACCGTCGTCCATGGATCACCAGATCTTTGTTCGAGAGTGCTCTCTTTTCTTGGAATCACTCTCTTTTTTTCCGGGTTTGACTTAACACACACACTCTTTGCTCGCTCTCTATGAAATTATGATGCATACTTTTTGTAGTTTGTTTGACAGAACAATCATTTAAGGATGTTTTCTCTCTGTTTCCATTCATAAGTGGAACCATATAACGCTGGATTGTGTTATAGGCGCTTTGATGTCATCTGTCCTCCAGCGACAAGTTTTTAGTTTCATTATCTGTTTACTGATAACTGCGCCGTCTTCATACCCATATGTTTTATTTTTGGCAATAAACAGTGCTTCTATTCTCGGGGACAATATCATGCCAAGTCGTAGAGGGGGGTAAAGGAGAAATTTAGGGATGGTATTCGAAAGGAATGATAGCTGTGTTTAAGTGATAAGCATTCTCTTATGTGTCTCCAGTTGTAAAATGATAGTGCCTGACTCTGCTCCACAGGGATGTTACTAAAGTACCTGAAAAGTTCACTGGACAAAATTTATGCCATTTATGTCCTATATGGTGTTTATCATGTTGTGAATATGCAAGATTGTAATTGTATTGTAATAACTATATATTGGGAGACAAAAGATAATTTGTGTCGAGAAACTTTGAAACCCAATCCTACCTCGATTTTGTAGATGTAATTCTTCTCCTTTGGACCTTGTGGCTGGGTTGTGCAGTTTGTGCCTTTATTCTCGTTACCACCAGTCGATTTAATTCAGCTAAGAGAACTCACCTTCACCAACGAGATGTTTAAACTCATTTCATGTAAGGGCTGCATTTAATGACTTACATCATTACCTTAACGGTCACTAAATAATTCTATTCAACCGAAGGAAATCTCTACAGTAACGAAAGGGTGAAATGTCATTTGCTTTTAAATTCTCTATTCATCAGTAAATTTCTTTTGTCCTTTAATTACGGGTCAGGTCCTTTGTACTGAGGGTTAGTTTGTTTCTTCATGTGTTCTGTAATATTTTATCTAAATATTTCAAAGTGAGGTAAAAGACCGAAAACATTCATGTAGTGAAAAATATTTCTCTAAAACATTCCTGCTCTATATTTCTCTAAATAGTTTACAACCATCGGAATGTGATTCGTCATTCTGTTAGTTTATTTCAGGTTTCCAGTGCGATTGATAACTAATCTATCATGCATTGTATATGACTGGTGATCTATTAGTCTGCTTCAAGCGGATTCTTCTCCGCTAAATAGAATATCGCTTGGCGGTTTTAACCAAAACAAAATATTAATACTTAAAGAAACTAAATTCGGTACTATATACAGCAAAGTCTTGGTAATGATAGTATCACAGACCGTTAAATTTTTAACGACTTTAGTATAGTCATTAATTAATTTCCTTTAGCTACCGCTACGATATTCTGTATTTTGTCGTTAATACTTCAATAATGAATATTGAAGTTTCGCTTGAAAGGCTAGGTGGTACTTGCTTTGAGGCTAATCTTGATGTTTTATTTATTTTCAATATACTTGAAAATGCGTATTATACATCACTTTTGTATAATCTTCAGCATCGATGTACCTTATGAATAATTGTGATTCCTCAGCGTTCATAGGGTATTTGGTTTCAAAGAACCTTTTGCTCTAAATTGTATTCCTACGAGCAGCGGAACTTGACCCATGATTATCAAAACTATTCAAGTGTGTCTCATTTTTGTTACCTCCATACAACAAAATTTACGAAAGATCGTATTAGTTATGAGAGAAGTAATATATAGATAAATGGACTGAATAATAATAAACGAAAATTGTATTTGCAGTTTCAATGCATCATAGAGAAGGTTCAAATGTCCGTATTAAGCATTCGTATGATTCATTAATTTGTTGCAAGTAATCAGCGTCTCTATCCTTGCTGGTAAATTTGCAGTAAAGAGGTGAATTTGTCGAGGTGTTAAAGTAGAAGTTCGAGGGATTAAGGTGTAGGCAGCAAAAAGGGATGGATAAGAGAGATTAGAAATGAACAGCATTACTTTTTTGAGAAAAAAATATATCTGATCAGAAAACAGCGCTACATACTTGTAAAATACAGTGAGTGCGTTGACTTTATTGTGTAATGTCAACACTCTTCTTGATATGTTCTTGAACTATCCAAATTGTTTGATATATCATCGTGTATGCAAATATAAATCTAGTTACCCAAAGTTATCTTGCCCTTTGAAATTTGCTTTCCTGCATGAGCATCCAGCGTTCCTTCAAATCTCAAGTTTAGAATATTTCTGAAGACTTGGTTGTCAGATCACGTGTTATATCCTCGAGGTTTGGAACGTCAATTCGGATAAATCACTCATTCTTAACTAGACAGGAGTCTTCAGAGTTACAATATGAACACCTAGATTGTAGAGCACAAGATTTCTTGACGAGATAATATGTATTATCCTTAGAATTATGTTCACCTCTATATATTGCACCCACTCTCTCTTCACACCTACACTTATATCTATCTTTTTACCTGAGCCATTCCCATAAATGCAGGTGCTCACAGTTCTGGGGCTTGGGATCACTGAATGTCCATAGTCATTTCCAGAATTCCGAAAACGATCATAGACTAAAACCAAGAAGTAGTTAGTGGATGTCAATTTCTTTCGGCATTGAAACGATCTCAAGGAGCTAAGGAATCAGAACTTCTCAAGTGAAAGATCTATGAGTAAGAAAAATGAGTGGTTCCCAGTCAGTGTTCTTGGAGCCCCTGAGGGTCTGAAAGAGCTTCCAAAGATGCCCAGGAGCCAAAAATAAGGAGTTAGTGGATGCCAGACGGTTTTAGTCAGTGTTGCGATTGACTCCAAGAGGTTATGAGTAAAACATAAGTGAGGGATCTACGAGCCAGCAGGCCGGCAACCACTGCCTCAAGGGCCAGGTTGATGACCCTCCCTCCTTGCCTCTCACCGAGCCGTATATTTATGGTCCTTCCTTGTCAGCAAGTCAGGAGGTCATAGTATTCAAAAGGGCAGTGTCAACAATTAGTCAGGAGTTAACCCAGGTGGAGCGCTTAAAGCTCCGCTCGAAGACACAACGCACACACACGTGCCTGCTCTGCATCGGCTTCGTCATGGGTGAGAGGAACGTCGCGAGAAGGTTTGGAAAGCAGAAATTTATTACCTAAGAAAAACCCTTAACGTTAACGGAAAGCGAGTAGACGGAAGAAAGAAAGATTGACGATTCTTCGCCGGAGTTTGCTTCGGAGGAGACCAAGGTGAAGGCAGCTTAGAGCCTGTAGCCGGACGGCTGGCTAGCTGCCTCACTGCCCCGGTCCAAGATGATGAGGAGGTAGACGGGGAGCACAATAGCCAAGTTGGACAGGTAGCCAAATAGTCAAGTTGGACAGGGCGGGTGTCGGTAGCATCACAAGACTCGGGCTGATTTACAGTCGTGAGATGGCGATCGACCCGATGCCATAAAACGGGCTGGACCCGGCGTTACGGCGTCTAAGTGCTCATTTCCAGCCAAGTTGCCCTGCGCGGGATTTACCCAGAACATCGCCTGGTCCGCCCCAGATTGGCCGAGCATCGATTCGAGTAAAAGCATCGCTATGATGGATGTATTGCAATGCCGCTGCCGAAGCACAATATGCTCCATCTCCGTCCTTCCCCCATCCCTCCATCCCTCCCTCGCTCCATCCATCCATCCCTCCATCCATCCATCCATCCATCCATCCTTCTACCTATCCCCTTTCTCCCCTGTTTCCTTTTTTCTCGCTTTTCCTCTTATCTTCTTTTCAAACTAAAAACCCCCCTTAAAAACAATTCTCACCCCCGTGTCTCTCTCTGTCTCTGCCTCTCTGTCTCTCTCTCTCTCTCTCTCTCTATCTATCTATCTATCTCTATCTCTATCTCTCTTTCTCTTTCATCTCGTTTCTATCTGTTCTTTCTTCTTACTGCTCGTTGTTTTTAGATGTAACTGAAAGCACTTCGCAGAAGTTTGAAGAGGATCTGTGTAAGTTTGATTAGTCATCATGTCGAAATAAAGAAATTTCCTTCTTCAGGGATATAACTGTGCTTCTGTAAGTAGCTATGTGCTGTACCTATATTACTGAGAATTCCATATTGTTCTTACCCGGCATGCATGCTGGTGGCATAATCGGTAGTTTGTTGGTCTCGCATTCTCTTAGTTGTAGGTTCGAGTCTCACACGTCTCTCCGATTCCCACCAGTGACTATTACCTAACCCAACAGTCAAAGTACAGGATAAAGGCGAAGGTTTTGTCAGCAGCTAAGTGTCTAGTGGCGTAGACTCTTCACCATCGAGAAAAATGTATGAAGTACCATGAAATGTAATGATAGAAGATTCATAACAAAAAACACATATTCGAGTGAGGGTTTATAAATTTTCTTATTTATACAAAACATCAATTTAAGGGGAGGATTATATATATTTATATATATATATATATATATATAATATTATATATATATATATATATATATATATATATATATATTTGTATGTATGTATATATGTAAATATATATATATACATATATATATATATATATATATTATTTTTTAAGCACGCTCGTGTGCGCGCGTGCATGTGTACGTGTGTAATGATAGAGACAAAATATAATTGACAAAAACACCTG
>NC_134809.1:33532895-33537895 GCF_046742065.1 Oratosquilla oratoria | reverse complement strand
GGTTCGAAATCTACATGCAACTGTCAACAATTATATA
Source organism: Oratosquilla oratoria (assembly GCF_046742065.1). NCBI lineage: Eukaryota > Metazoa > Arthropoda > Malacostraca > Stomatopoda > Squillidae > Oratosquilla > Oratosquilla oratoria. The sequence continues at coordinate 33,537,858 of NC_134809.1, read as the reverse complement.
TATATATATATATATATACATATATGTATGTATATATAAATATATACATATATGTATGTATATATATACAATATGTATATATAGATATATACATATATATATGCATATATACATATATATGTATATATATATATGTATATATATATATGTATATATATATATACATATATATGTGATTGGACTGTATGTCCATTTTGTCAGTTACACATACTATCATGAGCACTCGAAACTAACTCATCATACATCAGTATTAAAACATATCTTTCAGTGTTGTTATAATAGTGATATTTACTAGCAAAATATCATATATCATGGTAAAACTATTGTGTATAAAAGTATGATATATACTTGTTAAAGAAAGAGATATTTGCATATTTCTCATACCTGATGGGACAGAATCAAGTGTCTATAGTAAAACAGAAAGTATCAAGAGTTGGCTTTAACTTTTCCACAGTGTTGGAACTGTCCATAAAACGCCCTATTTTTGTAGATAATTGTGAGTACCTTATGTATTCATTTTTCATCGACTATAGGCAACATTTCTTGAATTAGAGGTAATATCCAGCCAAAGGATCGGAGGCATAAAGGAGATAAAGGAGATATTTAAGGAGGGCAATGTAAAGGAAGAGTAGTTATCTCCTTCTCTCTTGTATTTCTGAAAATCAGAAACTCGTCAATAGTCTTCATGGCGGAAATACAATTTCTTCAAGGAAAAAAAAATCAGAGAAGGTTTTTTTTTTATAATTACTATAGCACTGTATGATCTCAGACATAGGTTATAAACTAATTGTTTCTGTATATTGCCTATTCGTTGTTAGTTGTTGGAATAAAATTGACATTTCCTACAACGTGGCATTTAATTGTTCGTATGAAAACCATAGCATTTTTGTTTGTGGCCACTGTCAAGCTTATGGGATTATTATTCAGGCGTGTATCTTTATGTGTATGTATGCGTGTGTTTGTGTTTGTGTATGTGTGTTTTTGTATTTGTGTGTGTGTGCGTCCGTGTGTGTGTGTGTGTGTAGTATATTTTGAGTACTTCATTCTGACTTAAAGTGTCATAGTGTCGCATTACAATATCATAACTTTTTGCTGAAACATATATATATATTGGTCTGATGAGGAAGGAACCGTTACCACAGCTCCTTGCACTCTTGGGCGCACACCTTCGCCAGGTCGCCCTCCTTTTCTCTCCGGTGGGCTTGAAAAGCCAGGTGGATACTACGTGTTTCGGAAAGATGGCAGCCCAGATGCCCGGGCTGCTTGCGAAAGAGTTGGGCGCCTGGCCAATTTTCATTCCAGCCGTCCAGAAAGCGTGTAGCCACTCAACAGTGCTGCTGAAAATCTGAAATGCACATGGCGCTACTTGACGGAAATGGACTCGCAGCCATTGTCCTAAACGGAGCTCCATGGCCTGAACGCCACACTTGAGGGCTTGGCAGGTTTATGTATCAAAGAAAGAAAGGCGCATGGTTGTTGTCGTATTTGGTTTCGAAGTTCAAGATTTTGTTTTAGAATGTGGCGTTCGGTGTCGGTTCTGGGGTGTTAATAGTATTCTCAAGCTAGTGTGTATGTGTGTGTGTGTGTGTGTGTGTGTGTGTGTGTGTGTGTGTGTGTGTGTTTATATATATATATATATATATATATGTATTTATATATACATATGTATGTATATATATATATATATATATATATACTTTGTATATGTATATGTATATATATATATATATATTATATGTATATACTTATATATATATACATATGTATATGTATATATATATACATATATATATTTATATGTGTATACATACATATACATATATATATATATATATATAATATATATATATATATGTACATATATATAGATATATATGTATATACATATATATATATATATATATATATATATATATATATATATATATAACACAGACACACATATATATTCCAAATGAACAAAGACGGAAAAGTTTGACGGGTAATGGAGGTTCAGTAAACAAAATGTAAGAATAAGCAGATGATATTTTTGAATTTTATATACAATACATTTATTCATTCATTTATTTATTCATCATCTATCGGTTTATTCATTCCTTTATTTTTTTTCCTTTATATTAATTTTGCATACCATTTGTAACAAGTTTGCAATAACCAATTAGTTTTTATTTTCTTTGAAATAGTAATTTTGCACGTTTATCTTTGGTTTTATTCAAGAAAGTTTCCCACGCTACCCTCTTATCACCTCTAGGGTACCACAAATGTGAAATAGATTCCCTTTTACTAATCGGAATATAAATGCCCTTTTTATACAAAAATATATCTTCAAGATATTCATTCCCTTTTGTTATCAAAGGGTAGTTGCACTGCTGAATGAAATCGTTTGGTGTCACCAAAATAAAACAAAAGCGAGTTTTGGTATCAATATTGTATGAGATGAAGGCAGTGACCAACGTGAATCAAACTCCTCAAAAAGCTTTTATGAATTCACCTATTAGGTGTGGTATTACACCAAGGATAAAAGAACTGGTTACTGGCAATGAAATACTAACATTACTACTTAGAGGACTATCACGAATGTTGTGCACACTTTATAGATTGCTTTTGTATCCGATACCAAACGATTTAGTAATGCATTTGAGCTTGGCCAAGGAGTTCTCCCAGTGTCTCACATGCTTATTAGTTTCTGCATTGTAGCAACCTAGAGACTACTTTAACACTGAATAAGATCGTTCGGCGTTCACTACCTACCCTTTTCGATACCTGGCCCCATTTGTGATACTCTTTGGGACCTATTGACGAAAGGACCACAGTGGTCCGAGCTTCGAGTAATTAATAAAATCGCCTGGCGCTTGTCGAAATAAAACCTATAATTCGTGCCGTGGTACTGACAGGGATTAGCAATGATTTCTGATGTGCAGGCGTCTGTTCGGAGGTCACAGACAGACAGAAAGACAGACAGACAGAGAGGCAGACAGACAAGAGGTCTGGCAGTTTCTCTAACGGTGAAACAAGTGATCTTCGCCTTTGATATCCGAAGAGTCAGCGGAGGGATCTTTCGGATCGAGACCAGCATCACTGTCGGCAGATTTCCCCTCCAGATATCTAGCCAGGCTGAACATTGCTATGGATTTCAAAGAGATAATAACTTGTGATTCTTATCAAAGAAAAGGTAATACAAGGAAATCTGAAGTTTTGTGCCGGGAATCGGTTAACTGTGGATTTGAAGATGGATTGAGAAACAGTATTGATGATTAAGTTGAGAGTTTCTTAGATCAAGTCATTATTTATTTCATGACTGTTAGAAAAATAGTTTGAACAATAAGAAAAATATATAATATAAAATCCTTAATGAAATTAAGTTCTTCATAGAAGATGATTTCTTGACGTGGATGATTTACAAATTATAACACAGGAGATGTTTTATTATGTTAGATGCAAACGTGATCACTAAATGCTGTGTAAAACTTGCCCTTCTTTAGAAGTTATTCTCTTGTTAGAATAACTAATTTTGTTGTGGAAAGAATAAGTATAACAGAAAAATAGTTTAACATAATGTCGTGGTCAAACAGATACGCTCGCGACGATGTAACTCATTTTAGTGCTGTTTTCAACCCATTTGTTACCCCCAAGAAATTATTATGCCAAATGTAGTCTTGGAAAATTAGACCAACAAATAGGCTAGATGTTTTGATTATCATAATATGGGTTATAGATATAAGATTGGAAAAGATTTGTGGATGAAGACGATGGGATAAGAGAGAAACTTCTTGTTAATTGCATCCGACGAACCAACGACACACTCAGATCGCCTGAGCTCCGTTCATTGTTGATAACAACAACGTGAAGACACACAAACAAGGCTCCCCTCGCGTTACACCTTCACACAGATCCTGGAGTAACTTACAAAGCCGTCAAATGCCTCAACAACCAGATTACACCGTTCACTCCGGTTACACACAGCGTTAATTTGTCAGATGACTTCTTTGACCTCCTTTAAGGTGCAAACTTCCTCCAGTCTAATCGTATTCATGTCTGTCGAATTGATGGTACTAATGCTTATGTAGAATCTGCACATGAAACCATTGGCCTAATCTGTCGCAGGTTGTACCAATCCAACGTTGGTCGTTTTCCCATCTCAGAAAATTTACTTCGTCATCCATTCAATGGGCCAGATAGAGAAGTACGAGTATATCTTTAGATCGATGACGTAGCAATGGTATAACCACTGAGTGTCCTCTATTTTCATTTTCACGTTGGATCAGTGGAGGAAAGAATTTTATTTTCAAAAAATCCTGATTTCGAGTCACCACTCTACGCAAGATACATCGACGAAATTTTCACCAGCGCCTCAAATGAAGAAGCCCTCCACCTTATACAAGTCTTTAAATAGAATTCTTCCCTTAGCTTTATATATGAAACAAAAAGAAAATTAATGACTACTCATGTGTAACATTCTAGCTCACCGCATCATCAATATTTTTTTTTCCCTCTGAGGTTTGCGTCAGATTCATAAATCAAGGATTTTGTCTAAAATCAGCCGTTTGGAGTATAGTGATAAACAAAGGCCTCTCTTACACTATTCTATGATTCGCACGAATTTGCTAACTTCAGCAATTGAAATGATCTCTATATCATATCCATCTTTTGTCTGGTCTTCCTCTTCCACGCTTCCCATCCCACGGTGTCCAGTCAGCAACACATTGCTCCATCGCCTGTAATTCTTTTGCGCTAAGTTCTCCATTCATTTTCACTTTCTCTCCTTTACGTCTTCTACAATATCTTTCACTCCATTCTACTCTCTCAGCCATCTTTCTATCTTCCTATATTTCAGCGTCATTCCTAACATCGATCTCTCAATTATTTTCTACCCACTCATTATCTTTGTCTCCATCGAAGTCATCAAATTTCAACTCTCACATCTCTACACTGTAGCTGGCAATTTACACTGATTATAAACTTT
>NC_134809.1:33522895-33527895 GCF_046742065.1 Oratosquilla oratoria | reverse complement strand
TGTGTGTGTGTGTGTGTGTGTGTGTGTGTGTGTGTGTGAGAGAGAGAGAGAGAGAGAGAGAGAGAGAGAGAGAGAGAGAGAGAGAGAGTGTCTTTTAGTCTGCCTATGTATGTGGGTGTGGAAACGCCTGCGTACGTGTTTGTGTTTGTGTATGTGTGCGTATGTAGATGTCCGTGTATGTGTGTGTGTGTGTGTGTATGTGTGTTTATGTGTGTAGGTGTGTGTGTGTGTGTGTGTGTGTGTGTGTGTGTGTGTGTGTGTGTGTGTGTGTGTGTGTGTGTGTGTGTGTGTGTGTGTGTGTGTGTGTGTGTGTGTTTGTTTGTGTAGTGGCAGGCCAGAGCTCTAACCACAGCGTCATGTGTGTGTGTGTGTGTGTGTGTGTGTGTGTGTGTGTGTGTGTGTGTGTGTGTGTGTGTGTGTGTGTGTGTGTGTGTGTGTGTGTGTGTGTGTGTGTGTGTATGTGTGTGAGTGAAAGCATGTGTGTATATGTGTTTTCATATGCATACGTGCGTGTATGTGACTGTCCATGCACGCTTTCCATGGGGGTTCAAATCGCATCTACATGTACGTGCTTGGAAGATACATTATGATCGTCTATGCGTACGCATATGGAGTTCGTGTATTCTGTGCATTCAAATAATATTTTCAGACATGATATCTGGTCTCAGGTTAGATATCCTTCGATATAATTGTGTGCCCTCGTAAATTTCTATGACATACCTAAAAGTAGAAGGTATCTGAATTTAGTTCGCTTGATATCTTTCCCGATATTAAGTTTAAAGAAAATCTTGTACAGTGTAACCTGTTTCCTTGATTTTTTCCGTGTATGGAATGACGAATGTGTACATTATTATCGTCGATGAATGTGATGGATTGCGATATTCAAGAAGAGGAGTGTGACAATTTACGCATCCTTCTTGCTTATATCTTCAAAGATGTGGATCTCTGTAGGCCAAAAAATAATTTCCGTCCATGTCTTTTTTTTATTTGCATATGCCTGTGTGTTTTACGATTTTCTTTGTTATACTTCCTTAAACTTTTCTTTTTAGTTGTCTTTAAATCTTAGTGGGAAGAAATGTCGAAACGACGGTGGGCCCAAGTCACCAGCTGGTTTATGTTGAGTCCTTATAAGATTTACGATTTACTGATTTACATTTCCATGACAATATCGACGTGTTTTTGGTCCGTGAATGATCGCTCGCTTATGGCGATGGGAGGGCGTTTCATGTATGAAGATATACATTTTTTCATAACTGCTCGTCATATTATAGCATGGATATCTTCATATATGATTTTATCTTTCAGAAACGATTCCATGCATGTGTGACAAAAACCTGTTTTTTTGAGCTTATAGAAATATGCATGATGTATGATATCGAGAATAGTTAGCGTATAAGGAAGAGAATACTGACAGGAGATATATTGATTTACAAAAAGACCTCATGCAAAATAATAAGAATTTGATGAATAGCCATATACGTAAATAAAAAAGTAAGTGATCAATGAACAACATCCTGAGGCAACGTCCTTGATGAAGGGGCCATGGCTTTTGAAGAACATGGCCAATGGCCGACTCAAAATTGCTTTATATTTATCTTCTGTTTTTCCCTTGGGAAGGCACAAAAGATTACAAATGCACATTTACCTAAGCTGGCCTCGGAGACAGACATCGCAACACAATGGGATGTAGGATGATGGAGAAAGTTTACCAAAAATCTAAGTTCAAGTTTATTGGAGAATCTTACCTTATATCTTGAGGGCGTATCGAGCCTAAATGGAACCTGTCTCAGAATCTGATCTTGATACATACTGGAATTCTTTTTTTATTTCTTCTTCTGTTTTTTTAACCTCTCTCATTTTCCATGTTGTAAGATGACCAATAGTACTAGATACCACATATTTTCTGTGACCAGAAAGATTGTAGACAAATTGTTGATACGCTCTATGAACATATTATATCTTGGGTTTTCCGACACTGAATAATTTCTATTTTTAACTGTGAACGTGAAGACGCTTATAATATTATTGAATATAAGAAATGCTATTACTGACAGAAAAATACCGTTATACTTTTCAATAACAATATAAGTACACTCTGATGTTTTAAAAACAATTAATAAAAAATAAGTTTATAAGAACATGGATATCAAAGGATTTAAACTAAATTCTTCAACGACTTTAGATATTCCTATGTGATAGTTTGATACACGAACAAAGAGTGAATAGGAAATCAAAAAATGATTAATAAAATAATGATAAATCTACAGCTTCCTAGAACATGGATATCAAAGGTAAACATTTAAACTAAATTCTTCAACGACTTTAAATATTCCTATGTGATAGTTTGATACACGAACTAAAAATGAATAGAAAATCAGAAAATGATTAATAGAATAATGATAAATCTACAGCTCTGCAGGTGAGGGCGGCGGGGTTAATGGTGTAGTCATAATTATGAATTGATATCCAGGATTCCAGAGATATTCGAAAATAATTAGATTTTTATCTGTTCACTAATGACAGCAAACCTTGTTTAATTTTCAGATGTTTGTCCAGTTACTCTTGAATATGTTAAACAGTGAGTTACAAAGAGAGGAGAGTGAGGGAGGGAGAGAAGAGGAAGAAAGAGGTGGGATGGCGATTGAACGAGACCAAGAAGCGGAGAGACAGAGAAAGAGAGAGATAGAGAGAGAGAGAGAGAAAGATAAAATAAGAGAGAATGAAACAAAGAGAGAAAGAGCGAACAAGAAAGACGAAAAATGAGAAAGAGAGAGATAGAGAGAGAGAAAGATAAAAGAAGAGAGAAAGAAACAAAGAGAGAAAGAGCGAACAAGAAAGACAAAAAATGAGAAAGCGTGCTTACGAGACAGAAGGGGAACGAGAACGAGAAAGAGAGAGAAAAAGAGAAAGAGAGAAAAAGAGAAAGAGAGAAAAAGAGAGAGGAAGAACCACTCTCTGTACGATTGGGATGTATGGCAGGGAGGCTTATATCGAGTTGAAATCGCTGGCTAACACCGGACCTGCTCCCTCTTGCGTGGAAAAAGGCCTTCCCGAAACACGCCTCGATATCGCCTTATCTTTCGGAGTTCATGCTCCTCGTCCATGATGGGGGTTTTCTTAGCCGTCAGGCCGGTTTAGAAATAACTAATGATAATAAAGCTACAATCATTCGTAGTTGTTTAAAACGTTGATGAAGATAACCTTTTTCTTTTATGCCGAGGAGGGGAAAAAAGGGCATATTAACCTGGGAGAGAATAACATAAAGAGAGGATCAGAGAGAGTTTGGCAGAGAAACCAGAAGAGAATAATAGATTGAAAAATAGAAAGAGCCGAAAGGTATGCCGTAAAAATTAGGAAAATCCAAAGGTTATAAAAAAAAATATATGTATTTTTTTTGCTGTATACTCGGTAATATCAATTTTGATTTTTGCGTTTTGAATACTAAATCTATTCCATGGACGCTGGCTTTGAACTTAATTTAGCATATGTATTTGCATACAATTGATCCATCCATATTTCCAAAAATTCATGAACACACACACACACACACACACACACACACACACACACACACACACACACACACACACACACACACACACACACACACACACACCCACACACACACACAGGTGGACGACCGAGGATGAGATGGATGGATGGGGTGAAGGTAGCGTAGAACAAGAGAGGGATGTCTGTTGACCAAGGAAGGGAGAAGGCAGGAGGTGTGTGTGTGTGTGTGTGTGTTATTCACCATAGTATTGGATCAAGTGTTGGACTCGTGATCGACATTTATTACTCTTCTGAATAAGAGTTCAGAGTTCATATATGGACCAATTTATAAGTAATACTGTGACCTTATACACACGTATACACAACTTCTTACCTACCAGAGCTGGAGTGCCGACTTGTAGTGCAGCAAAGCTGATTTTTTTTTTTCAGCTTTGCGTGGGACTCGAATTCAGCCTAAATGATAAGAATTGTTTTGATTAAATTTGGTTAAGATAAAATCGGTCAAATACCTAAGATAGTGGAAAACGATAATTTTGATGCCTTTTTCGCCCTTACACCTAGCTGGCGCTAAGCGATTTTATTTGAGAGTGGCTCTCACTGCGTCTACAGGGTTGAACCTACCTTATTTACTCAATTTTACGATTGATAACTTCATTCTAGCCAGCACCATATCATTTTATTCAGCTGAGGGAAAACCCCACTGCGCAGCGAATGATTACGCTGATGTACTTCATTCTTTTAGTGCAATTTTTCCTCTGCCTTTAGGGAGCTGATTGAAATTGAATGAGAGTTGCTCCGGAAGACAACCTCAAAGAAGAGTCATTTCGTACTCCGGAAGTCCTCATCGTTTTGTTTCTGGGACTGGAGGCTGAGGAAAGTTGAATATTGTAGTTTTTTTCTTCGGTTTCTACTCCTGAAGAAGAATTTCTGCATGAGAATATTATTTTCCAAATGTTTGAGTTCAAGTAACGTATTTCGAAGGCTCTCCACCAGGGTTTGTATAGAGATTCTTTCTGCGGGGTTTTTCTTTAAATGTTGGCTCAGTAAAGTCTTCGAGGTCTGTTTTTAGGGACGATACTCGAGCAATAGGGCGAGCCATTAGCTGTCCTATTGAATACACATCGAACTTGGAGAACTCTTGCGCCCAAGGGACAGTTCTGTAGCAATGTGTAGGAAAAGGTTCTTCTTCCATTTTGAGTAGGGTTTCTTACCAAAGTCCGTCGCAAGACCCAAATCAATTGTGGTCGCGGGTCATTTGTAATTTCTAACACAAAGAACCACGTTATCGGCTTTCAGGTCGTTGTGTGCCATCTTTCACTCCTGAGGGCCCTGAAGAGTGGTTGCGATCTATAGAAAAATATCCAAAATCTGCTCTCTTTTAATTGTAACCTCGTCTTTCTTAAGTTCTGCATGGAGAGTGGTAGGGCCATCATAGTTCGTGATATATCGGGCTTCTTTGTTGCATTTATTAGTATCTTTACTTCTCT
>NC_134809.1:33507895-33512895 GCF_046742065.1 Oratosquilla oratoria | reverse complement strand
GACCTTTGCCCTTCTCAATGTTGTCATAATCAGTCCCCTTTACTGATAAGTCGTTTGTTCCCGTGAGGTCTTGTGTAGCTGTCCCACAGTATCACAATTTTTTTTGTTAAGTATGTACTACGTTACTGAACGCATGGCTGCATTTAAACATTGCTGTTGCAAATTTTAAGCGGATGAATGACCTCAAACACGTAAATAAATATCCAAGAGATAATCTAATGTTTACCATTGCCAAATATTCCAATTCACTACTTATCATAGGTGAGACGCCCTTGAACTTCTCGATCATTGCGCGCGCATGTTCGTATGTTTGTATGCGCATACGTGGATTATGTTTGTGTGTATGTGATTCACCATGGTCTTAGATTCCGTGTTAACCTCGTGATCGACGGTTATTAACCTCCTGGTTGAGAGCTCAGAGCTCGTATGACCGATCTATGGATAATACTGTGACCTTACACGCACACACACCCACAACTCCCTGCCCACGAGAGTTGGAGTAACACCCCGCAGTGCAGCAATACTGAAATTATTTCAGCTTCCAGCCCTGGGCGGGAGTCGAACCATGACCGCCGTAGTGGCAGGCGGTGTGTGTGTGTGTGTGTGTGTGTGTGTGTGCGCTTAATTGTAATATACAGGAAAGGAGCAAAGGTCTAGGGGTCCTGTGTCTTAGTCTTCAATTTATCACAGCTTGCCCCAGATTCATGTATAGTTCTAATTATCATATTCAAATTTTATTGATATATTGTTCTAACTTGGGCTATATCACCTTCTAAGCTATTCCAGACATTGATTGATCTGAAATGAGAACTTTATTTGTTCACATTCTTTAGACATTTAGTCTTTCTCAAGTCATTCCAAAAGACCTCTTAAACCCTGCTATCCCTTATCAAGAGATATCATCTATCAGTGTTGTGTATCCCCTTTAGTGACCTGAATATTGTAATCATATCACTTCTTTCTTTTCGATCTTTCAACGTTGGCAGATCCAGTGTATGTATGTGTGTGTGTGTGTATGTGTGTGTGTGTGTGTGTGTGTGTTTGTGTGTGTGTGTGTGTGTATGTGCGTGTGTGCGTGTATATGTATGTATACACGTCAGACTATTTTATTCAGTCTCAGGGCACTAGACCTGAGCAAGACATTAATTGAACGAGACCTTAAAGGTTATTAATCCGACCACCCAATTGGATTTTCCCTAAACCTTCAGAGACCTTGTTCTGGAACTATTCTTTTTATCAGGAACCCAACCAAGTCTCCAGGCAGTCCTACCATCTCTTTAGAAAATCGACAACTTACAGAAACAAAACCACCAGGCCTCCAAGAGCTCTTCAACTTAAGAATCTCACCTTTCTCTTCAAGAACTCTGGAGCTTTAGTATGAATCCCACGAGCTCTCCAGAAATTCCTTATGTTAAATAAAATTTCTCTAAGAACTATATATAACTTATATATAAAAGATCCGTTAGCTCTTCAGGCACACCGAGCAAGTAGGTCTGCCCCACACCTATCATGACTCTAACTTCCTTGCATTTCGTTCTTTCCTTGCGCTGGCCCTCTAAATACTCCCTCCCCCTCGCCCTCTCTTCCCCATCTTATCTCTATCCTGCCAGGAACTCCACAACAGTAACAGCCTCAACTATGTCCCCAGGAACTCCTCCTTTCTAGAGGGAACTTCACCACTTCTCTTGTAATCACACTTCTCCTCCCGGCCACCATGCCCCATCAATCACAAGGTCCATTTGCATTTCCTCCCCCAGTCTTGCCTTGTAAAATCCCACCCATCCCTCTTTTTTTCTATTACCTTCTGCCTGGCTTGGCTGTAATACTTTCAATACGGTGATATGACTTATATACTTCTTCTTGCTAAAGGGGCAATAGATTTTATATGGCTGGGAGGGCGGATTCCAGCATCAAGGGTTCTTTATCCTTTCAGAACCCTTTGGGGCTGAGTCTTCCAGTTTCAGCTACATAACATTGTCGGTCCAATGCAAGAACGTAATGCACAAAATACGGCACTGTGTTTATAAGGCGAACTCTCTTTTTCTTGATCTGCTGTACCTTCCTCCGATTTATGAACGCCTTCCAGACCTGTATTCCACCTCTGTATCCTCGATGATTAACACCATATTCCAGGATCTCATACAGACTTTCATTTTTTCTTAAAGCAAAGTGACTTTCTCCTACCACCCTTCTCCATATTCTGAAGTGATTTTTGCGTTGCTTCTTCACATAGCCCTTGTTTTTATTTCCTTTTGCTTACATTCCTATCTGCCCACCTCCTTTCTCCTCTCCTTTTTGGACCCATCTGCTTCCATTCGCTTTAGAAAATATCAATTTTCCCTTACGTTTTGAGCCATCTATCATTCCTTAACTTGGAGTCGAAATCTATGTCTTCCACATTTTCACCTTATAACTTCACTTTCCCCTTTACGTTTGTCTTGCCTCCAGCATTATTTTCTGAATAGAGACAAAAAGGAATACTAACTATTAATCTTTACTATCCCTTCTTTCTGCTATACTACTTAAATACTTACATACATATATCAACGGCTTTCCCCCTTACAAGGGAGGTAATTAAAGTCAAAGGCACAATTCTATTCCCACCTATTTCACCCTCATTTACTTCACTCCCATCTACCACCCCTCCCTCCCTCTTTTCTTAGCTCCTCCTGGACGACGGGATATCCCTGCATCTCGTTTATTAACATTATGACCCCACCTCTCTGGTTTCTACATTGTCGCCAAAAGTAAAACTGCTTGACATTGCTTAAATAATAGTCACATGGGTTTTCTTCATTTCCACCAACCTCTTCCCCTGAATTGTTCTCCTTTTTCTCTCTTATTTCCTTCTGTTTCTTGTAAATGTTCTTAGGCCTACATTGGAAGAAGGTCCACTCGAAAATTCTAGAGACCCATGGTTTGATATTTCATCGCTAAAATAAACATTTAGAGCGTTTCACAGTAACATTTGGAGTGGACATCGAATGATTGGCAAATAATTATCGAATCTGATTGCCCATTACCAAAAGCATTCTTAATCGTAGGGGTAGTGTAACTCCAATATGTTGATAGTGTTTAAATATGTTGCCCTGATCCTCGTATATATTTCCACTTCCAGTCTTATTCCCCTTTTTCCATAGTTTTCTCTTTTCCATTCCTAGTTTATATTCCCATATCAGTTCTCCAATTTTACCTTTATATTCCATCATCGTGTTCGACTCTATCCTTCTTTTAAACCACTGTATAACAATTACCAATCCCCTCATTTTCCAATAGGGTTCTTTGTCACTTTTCACTATTCCCATATACCATCTCTGCATTCTTTCTTCCTTGTATTCCTCTTCTTACCTCCTTTACAATCCCTCTACATCCTCTTCCCTTCCACTTTTTCCTCTTCCGTTTCATCTTCATTTCTCCCTCTCCCTTCCCCTTTCATTCCCTTTTCATCCCATTTCTTTCCTTTTCTTTTTCTTCCCTCACCTCCACTCTCCCGTTCTCTTCATTTATATTTCCTCCCATTTCCTTCTCTTTTACTCTCTTTATATTTTTTCAAAACTTCTTCACTCTCTTCTTTTCCTTCTCCTTTTCATACTTTCCCTTCCCTTCCCCTTCCTTCTTCTCCTTTCTGTCCCTCTCCCTTCCCTATCCCTCCCCCTTTTCTTTCCTCTCCTTCCCCTCTCCCCTCCTTTTACCTCCCCTTTCTTCTCCTCCCCTTCCCTCTCCCTCCCCTTCCCTCTCCCTCCCCTTCCCTCTCCCTCCCTCTTCTTTTTTCTTTTCCTTCCCATTTTTCCTCCTCTTACTACTCCTCTCTTACCCTTCCTTCCATCCTTCTTCCTATTCCAAACTCCTTTCCCTTCTCTTTCCACACTCCTTCCTACTCTTGCCTCTCCTGCCCTCCCTGCCCTCCCCTTCTCTTTCCTCTTTATCCTATTTCCCCACCCCTTTTCTTCCTCTTCCTCTCCTCTTATTCCACTTCCTTCATCCTCATTTCGTACTCCCCTTCATCTCAACTTCACCCCTAAGCCCACCTTTCCTTTGCCTCCTTCTATACCATTGCATTCCATCCAGTTATCTCCTCCTCCTTCTCCCTCTCCTTCTATCCATCTCTCTCCCATTTTGCCTCTCCTTTTTCTCACGTTTCTCATATACCCTCTCTTTTTTATCGCTTTTCTTTGTCCACATTTCTGCTTTTACTCCACACTATTACAAAATGTTCATGCTTTCATACTTTTCTATTATTCACTCCCATTTTCTCATTTCTTTTTATTATGTTTATTCCCTTTTATTTGGTGACATTCTCAGTCACTGCCACCGCTATTTTCCGTTGTATCTGTCTTTTTCTGTCTCTTTCTCCCTACCACCCCCCACCCCCACCCCGCTTTGCCATATCCTCCTTTCTCTGCCCTGGCCTACCATTTTTAACTTCAACTGTGACTCCTTTCGACCATTCTCCTTAAATCTGTCTTTTACCATCTCTATACTTCTACCTTTTCGGCGTAGTGTCTCCAAGGACAGAAGTACTGATTATAATAGACGAGGAAATACTGAACTTTGTGCCCTAGCCTGATTCGTATAGGTTACTGGCTGCACAAATTTTAAGCAGTCAATAATATCAGGGCTTTGGTAACATCCCTACTGCAGTGTCATGTAACATTCTTTTACAAATTCTCATTAACCTACACTTATATCTTCCCGTACCCCCTTTCTGCTATTCGAATTAAATCTAACCCGTTATCACCTCTATGACTTCAGGGAGATAGTCCTCCAAATGATATAAGCAATGATTATCGGCAACGAAACACAGTATATGATCAATGCTGCTTTACACTACCATCCTCTCATCCATACACTTGCATAGCTGTTCTTCGATATCCGTACTACCCAGATACTAGAGAGAGAGCTAGTTGGTGTGGTGAGCATCAGGTGTGATGAGTAATATCGCGTTCTTAATTGATTAGCTTATGATGCACGTCCATGCACCACAGGTTCTGGCAAAAACC
>NC_134809.1:33490395-33502895 GCF_046742065.1 Oratosquilla oratoria | reverse complement strand
GAAAGAAAGAACGACGATATGAAAAGACCTTGGACCATTGGGAACCCGGAGTAAGTGACGATGAACCAAAGATGACATTTATCCCCAATCAAGAGTAGCCAAAGAGAAATTTGATTAACAAAGTCCGGTTCATTATTCCCTATGATGAGACTCTTCAGAGGTCTTATACCGTTACCTTTATATATCGTTAGGAATGTCTCTTGTCTCGTAATTGGAGATGCACTTAATCAAGGGATGAAGGTGGTTTCTTTTATGTACCCATCATAAAGAGAAGATGAAAACAGTAATTCCCCTTCTCTCTCTCTCTCTCTCTCTCTCTCTCTCTCTCTCTCTCTCTCTCTCTCTCTCTCTCTCTCTCTCTCTCTCTCTCTCTCTCTCTCTCTCTCTCTCTCTCTCTCTCTCTCTCTCTCTCTCTCTCTCTCTCTCTCTCTCTCTCTCTCTCTCTCTCTCTCTCTCTCTCTCTCTCTCTCTCTCTTTCTCTCTCCCTCTTTCTTTCTCTCTCTGTCACCTGTGTGTTTTAGTACTTTATTATTGATTTTCTAAGATGTTAGAGGGCATTTGGAAACATCAAAGCATTTATTCCCAGCTCGACCTTTTACTCTGGGAGTTCTATCAAGTCTATAGATGTAGTTAATAGGCACTGAAAAGAATACTGATTCTCTGAGAAAGACCTGCTGCGAACGAACTGATGTGGGACACTTCCAACTGTAGTACAACGGGACCTGGATGAGAAAAAGGGAAAATGAGTAAAAAAAAAAAATGGTGAACCAACCGGGGGAAATCAGAGTTTTGTTTATTGTTGGAAAGAAATGAACTTACTTCTTTGCATTTCGCATTATTACTTCTTGTTACCATTTGCTCCAGTGATCTACAGAATTCATCTGACGAGCAATTTAAAACCTCTTTAGGGCTATGTTTTATTTCATACGTGTGTGCTTTTGTGCATTTACTTACTATATTTGTAGTATTTAGAATCAAAGTTGTGCTTGTAGGGCTCCGTCAGTGTGCTTTCCAATGGTCAATTCTGTCCTTAAATTCTCCAGTGTTGTATGACTTTACTAATCTTTCAACGAAACTATTCCATGAATTGTGTAAAAAAAATATTTGTTAGTGTCTCTCAAACATCTAGTCATTTTAATTTTATATCATGGCCTTTACTTTTATTTGTTCTCAAAATAACATGTCCTTGTTACCAAATATATATACCTTTCATGGTTCCAAATACTTTTAGTAGCTCACCTCTCATTCTTCTCTCCTCTGACGATGGGAGCCCCAGAATATCCAGTTTCTCTCCATATGATTTATCCTTTCTTTGGCTGCTCTATAAATTTTCTGTCTTCTTTATGTATAAGCTTTTGTTTGGTAACCACACCGTTGCAGTATGTTTCAGCTTTAAGCCAAATCAGGTTTTCGATTTTTTCAAGTCTTTGTCCATGTATCAGAACTTCATTTTTTCATCCTATATAGATTAGAAACTTCCCTGATAATCCTTTTGATGTGTGTTTGTGATGCCAATTTTTTTCCATTACCATCACTACCAAATCACTCTTCCTATGTTTCTGTAAATAAAACATCACCCATTCTATAAAGTATTGAAAGACTATTTTTACTTACACCTATTTCAAATATATTGCATTTCTTCTCATCGAAATATTTGTGTGTATGTGTGTGTGTTTATACGTTTGTGTATGTATGAGTGTGCTTGTGTGTGTGCGCGAGATCGTATGTGTATATGTGTATGTGTGTGCAGTTGTGTTTTGTGAGTGAATTTGTGTTTGCATAAGTGTGCTTGTGTGTGTGTGTGTGTGTGTGTGTGTGTGTGTGTGTGTGTGTGTGTGTGTGTGTGTGTGTGTGTGTGTGTGTGTGTGTGTGTGTGCGCGTGTGTGTGTGGGTGTAAGTTTGTGTTTGTGCACGTATATATATGTATGTGTGTGTGCAGTATCAGAAACGATTAAAGATTTTTTCCTGAATATACGTCTGTGTTTATGCTTGTACTCTATCTGAATGCACTGCTTTGAATAGCAATACCTGCCAAGCGATCTCTATTAATTCTATCTTTATCGGAACTCTTGAAGACGTTCAGAAAGTTTAAGGTCCGAGATGTTTTATAGAGTTTAAGGTTTAGAGATGTTGTGCTCCTGATAATTTGAGCATTCTCATTCACACCAGACCCTTTGCAATTCTCTCAAGTCATGCCATGGGCCTTCCCTGTGTTCTTTTTTGTAGACAGTAGTTTCTCGCAACAGAAACACATAAACATATTAGTTAGTCTAATTCTCCTATACTCCTTTGGCTCGGTACGTCCTGGATAAGTAACTATTATCATGAGATTATAGAATATGGATTTATATATCTGACCTCTTTGAATCTTTATTTTACCCTATCAGACGTTTATCTTTATTCATATCTTGTTGGTATGCATCACCCGGACAAAGAACACACGAATATGTAATGTACACTTCCAAATCTCGTCCTTATAATTTTGACATAATTTCATAGTAAATTTATATGAGAAAAACAATAAAGGTATGAAAAATATTACGTTCGAGTTATAACACCCATGCATCATAGTCCATTTATGGTGATCTAGCGCTGGCGAAGGACGGAGCTAGACAGGTTTTCTTTTCTATTTATTTAATATGTCCCTCAAGAGTAATGATAATGTAATATCTCAAGCAAAATTAGCGCTCATTGTTGATACCAGTTGGAACAGCTAATCTGCGCGCAATCTTATCACGCCAAATCTAAATCTCGTATTCGTCTTCTCTAGAATGCGCTCTACCTCCTGGATCTCTTTATATATGTATCCAGAATCCATGCATATTATATATTCCACTTTCTTGCATTTTTTCATATAAAGGGAAAAAATGCTACATACTTTGGCACATTGTTCTCGATCTAGCTTTATGCGGACCCATCTTTGGACATACCAGCTCTCGGTGACTGTTACCTGCTCTGGCAATTCGAACACTGAAGACAAGATAGTTTTTTACATCATTTGAACAACTTCTATCGTGACCTTTCTCAAGTGTTTTAATCTAGGTTCGATCAAATTTCCTGGAGGCAGCCAGAAGGAAAGTGTCGTTCGTCAATGGTAGCGAAAGGGTTTATCAAGTTTCCCGTGGCTTAGTAATAACACACACACACACACACACACACACACACACACACACACACACACACGCATACACACACACACACACGCATACACACACACACACACACGCATACACACACACACACACACACACACGCACACACACACACACACACACACACACACACACACACACACACACACACACACACACACACACACTTGTTATTACAGTGACTTCCTTTGTAAATTTCGTTCTACTGGAGGTTTGACATCTGTTATGAGTTGTAGTATAATAACGTTTCTTTCCTAATAGTCAATCTCTTTTCGTGAAATGCGTGAGGTCTCGGCCACATGATTCTCTGATCATGAAATCCCTTGTATACATAGCAAAGACAATGTCAAATGTGTGTCGTGGTGGAACCGAAAAGAAGTTAGATTTTTAGTTCGTTATGTGTATTGGGAATCTTCAATTTTCAGAACTCTTCATTACTCGGAATGCAGTTCCAAAATGTACAGAATTCCTGATACTAGAAAGAATTTCGATTAATTTGTTGCATCGTTGAAAGGCGTTTTCGTCCAGATTATTGAAGATTTCGGAGTTTCAGCTATTGCCAGTAGAACGGACTATTTGTACTAGAGGTAGAATGAATGATCTTGTCATGTTCTCGTAATACTGTTTCAAAGAGAGTAAGCTTAAAATTGGACATTAACTATTCAAATGGGATTGAACCTATCACCCTTAACATATGTACTAGGATATCCCCAGCGAATAGTAATACGGGCCTACCTGGTAGCAAGTCAATATCAAAGCCCACAACAAGGTACCACATGCTTCAATGCTAACTATAAAATAAAAAAGATGCCCCACGCAACTAGGGGAAACTACTAGTCGGGTAACTAGTCAATAGATGCAGCTACAGGGAATCTACCCGATACAAGTCAATAAATCTGAGCAGATAATCAAATAAATAAATGCAAATTAAACAAGCCCTCGGTTATTTTCTGAACCGGATAATTAACATATCCATATGAGTGGGGCAAGCAGTGCAGGTGCATATGCTAAAAATGGTTCGAGATCCGTGCATTCTCTAGTCAAGCTCTATGTAAATCAATCCCCCCCACCCCAACACACAGGCTGCTGCTGCTGCTGCTGCTGTTCGTCTTCATCGTAGTTCCTGTTCCCGTCTTCGTCCTCGTCCTTGTTCTCGTTCCTGTTCTCCTCCTCCTTCTCCTTTTCATCTTGCTCTTTCTCTTCCTCCTATTGCTTCTACTCCTATTCTCCTTTTGTTCTCCCTTTCTTCTACCTCCCCCTTCTCTTCATTTCCTTTCTCCTATCCTCACCCCCTCTTCCTCTCCTCGTCCACCACTTCTCTCTCCCCTCCTTTTCTTCCTCTTTTTCGTCCCCTTACTCCTCCTCTTCCTTCTTCATTCTCCTCCCCATCCTCGTCTTTCTCCTTTTCCTCCTTCTCCTCCTCTTCTTTATCCTTCTCCTTTCTTCCTCCTCCTCCTCCTCCACTTCCTACTTCTACTCCTCTTCCTTTCCTCCTCGCCCTCCTTCTCCAGGTTCTTTGGCAACAGCACATGCATCTGTCCAAGCGCGGCTACCGCTGTCCCAGATGTACATTACGCTTAATTATGCCCGATCTTAGCTCTGATAGGCACCTGGTCCGGACTTGCTCGAGCGGAGAGGAACCACAGGGTACCGGAGTGTCCGGGCGCCATTAGAGCGCGCTTTGTATGCGTCGTCCGCGCGTTGCAAGACCGGACCCGGCGGGAACAGAATGAGGAACCCCCGGTCGCCTACCGGAGACTCAACCTCCGCTCATTATCAGCACAGCGATCCTTCTTGTAATGAACGATGGGGGATGGGCGCCGATAAAGACGGGGTGAACCAGGAGAGGGGTATGGGGGAAGGAGGCACAGGAAAGGGAACTGAGGGGGGAGATGTTTTTAAATGTTTATAGAACATCTTGTTTGTGCATGCTTGTGTGTGTGTGTGTGTGTGTGTGTGTGTGTGTGTGTGTGTGTGTATGTTTGATTTACCTTGGTCTTTGGATCACGTGTTGGATTCGTGATCGACAGCTATTTCCCTTCCCAAAGAGAGCTCAGAGCTCGTATGACGGATTTATGGGTAATGCTATGACCTTACACGCACACACACACACAACTCCCCGCCCACGAGAGTTGGAGTAACGACTCGAAGCGCAGCGATACTGAAATAATTTCAGCCCTGGGCAGGATTCGAACCCAGTACCGCCGGTACCGTCGTACTGACAGTCTGGGACTCTACCAACCACGCCATCGAGAGAGAGAGAGTGTGTGTGTGTGTGTGTGTGTGTGTGTGTGTGTGTGTGTGTGTGTGTGTGTGTGTGTGTGTGTGTGTGTGCGTGCGTGTGTGTATGTCCGTGTGTGTATGTGTGTATTAATCTCAGAAACAGAATGCATCCAATCCAAGGAAAACAAGGACCACAATCTGAGCACAACAGAAATGCCAGAAAGTAAATTTCCTTCAGTGTATCACTCCGCCAGATTAAAATAAACTGACCGTCAGGCCAAGCGATATAATTTAACCTTGCCGGATCAGGCCACCATAATGATATATGGAGGGTGTATGGTCCCGTAGGGGATAGACCGGCGGTCCTGCGATGGTTACTTTCACATGTTATGAATAAGTGGGTCTTGCGGTGTTCCACGAATCTCGATCAACGGTCCTGTTCCTTTAAGCTCTTATATTTTTTCTACATAAAGTTAATCTATACAACTCATCAAGCTGAATGAAATCGTCTTACTTTAACCAGGAAAAGTGCAGAGTTTTGTTGATCTGTCACTGAATTAAAATAGACTGATCAAGGTAGTCTTCAGCCTCCTATTTCCAAAGGATTCCAGAGGACTGAACAAGATCATATGTTGTTAACCAGAACTAAATCCTTGAAGGCGCTGAATTCGTTTCAGTGGACAGTAACTGGTCATATACAGCACCAAACCTATAAAATACGTTTCAGGTTTGAGGGGATTAGGCACATAACATGTATATTCAAGTTCACTATTGTAGGCTCAGCCATCCTTAAACCTTTTTGGTCCGCAGTGGCTTCCATCACCTGAATCAAATCGCCTCATGGCAGCTGGAACGAATGTACAGGTCGTTACTCACACTGAAAATGTAATTTGAGATAGGCTTGACACTTTCTTTGCAGAAGGTGCTTCCCTCGGCTGAATAAAATCGTTTGGCGACTTGCGGAACAAATGTATAAGTCGTCTGTAGTAGCCAAAGGGTTAATCTCAGAACGGTGACGTAGTTTATAGATGATGTTAAAGCCTGGGACAAGGGATTTAATACGGCTTAGTTGGGAACTACTGACTAACTGTAACTTGTCTTGGACGATCGAAACTGCCCTCGGCCTGAATCATTCTTAATCTTCTCAAGGCAATGACATACTTTAGAGATTATGTTTTGGTTAGTGACAGATGATGATTTTACATGCCCGAGAGACAAACTTCTGAATGAGGGGAGCCTTGGTCGATTAGGATTCCCCTATTCAGCAGTCCAACCTTCGGATTCGTAAAATCGTTCGTCTATAGCCGAGTATCTAGAATGCGAAAATATGAAATATCCGGAACGAAATTTCTACCGATTTTAGAAAGTCCCGAAAACCAGAAGCATTTTCTAGAATTAAGATATATTACTGGAAATCGTTTTGGCTCCGAAGACTTAAAATTTGCGAGTTTTGGAATCCACAATAGAAAAAAACTTGTGTTGCTATACAATGGGATTTAAAAGAATAGTTTTTGGGCAGGTTTACTTAAGAGACTTGTAACATTATACCACGCATCCACGCCCGCACACACAAAAATACACAGAAACACATATACACAAGTATATACACGTGCCCTCATATATATGCGTATATGTATGTGTGTGTGTGTGTATCTATATATATATATATATATATATATATATATATGTGTGTGTGTGTGTGTGTGTGTGTGTGTGTGTGTGTGTACATATATATATACATGTAATATATATATATATACATATGTATGTATATGTACATCAAAATCAAAATCAAATCAGCCATCCTGAGTCCATGATTCACACGACCACGCCAACCTTTGCCACGTTACTCCTGTAAGCTTCTCTATCTCGTCTCTCCACCTTCTGTCTGGTCTCCCTCTTCCACGCTTCCCATCTGGCGGCGTCCATTCAGTACCACACTTGCTTCATCGCTCATCAGCCGTTCGCACTAACTTTCCTCTCTTTTATCCTTACCACAATATCTTCCACTTTAGTGTGCTCTCTCACCCAACTTGCTCTCTTTCGGTCTCTCAACGTTATTCCCATTATTGATCTCTCCAATCTCTTCTGTGCATTCCATAGTTTTGTCTCCATTGCCTTCATCAGTTTCCAATTCTCGCACCCTTAGATTATTGCTGGCAGAATGCATTGATTGTAAAATTTACGTTTCAGACATAGAGGGAGAGAGCCTCTTAGGATTTTACTATACTCACCAAACAATTTCTAACCATCTTTAATACGTCTTTTTATTTCATTACCATGATCTTTGGTCACTTTCACCATATGCTCTAAATAATTATAGTCTTCAACATCTTCAAGACTCTCACCACCAATTATAATCTATTTACTTTTAACTTTCGTGCTAAATATTACTTTGGTTTTACTCTTATTCATGTTTAAACCTACTTTGACACTTTCCTTGTTAAGATCACTCAGCATATCTTGCAAGTCTTCTGCTGTTTCTGATATAAGAATAATGTCATCCGCAAATCCTAGGTGGTTCAAATATTCACCATTAATATTCAAACCACCTCTCAACTCAACCTTCTGAAAACTTCTTCCAAGCAAGTTGTAAATAATCTGAGTGAAATTGTATCGCCTTGCCGTACTCCTTTCTTGGTCTTGATCTTTTCTGTATCTCTATGTAGTCGAATTACAACGAAACGCTTTCGCATAAAACTTTTATAGAACTCTTAAAATCAATTTATTTTTACCCTGCTTGCATAGCGATTTTAGTATTGTTATTTGTTCTACTGATTCAAAGGCCTTGCCGTAGTCTACAAAAGCTAAACAAAGAGGTATATTGTATTCTTTCGTTCTCTCGATTAGTTGGTTTATCACATCACCTACAAATGATCTATGGTCGAATATCCGCTTCTAAAGCCTGCCCGTTCTCGGTTGGTTTCCATCTAAAATTTGACTTAGTCTATTTGTAAAGATCTTGGAGAATACTTTATATACATTTGATAACAATCTAATCGGTCGGTAGTTACTAAGGTCCTTCTGGTCTCCTTTTTTTATAAAGCAAAATCACTATAGCATTTCACTAGGATTTAGGAGCGCATTCTTGACGTAAGCACTGGGTGTACAAATGATAGAACTTATATGAACTTCTTTCCCTGCGTTTTTCAAAAGATCTATCGATATACTATATTCCCCAGGTGCTTTTTCCCCGTTTCATATTTCTTCCGTTTCTACTTCTTCCTTTATAATCTCTGGTAGAGTGCTAACGTCTACAGATGAATTTAATGAATCAACTACGGACTTCGACGAGTAAAACTCTTGGTAAAATTCTTCTACTTTTTTTACCGTTCTGTCTCTGCATTTAATTATCTCTCCATTTCTATCTTTCAACCATATAACTTGCCGTCTTCCTAAAGCATGTCTGCGCTCGGTCCCTTTAATACTTTTACCCCTTCGAATAATTTTCTTTGTTTCATCTGTTTCTCTTTCTTTTCTCTGATCTCTGGCTTTTGTTGATGAGTTCGTTTAGTTTTAGTTTTTTCTATCTCGTCTCTCCTGCTTTTAATCTACATGGTCTTTCTTTTAATTTGTATCTTTGGAGTATTTGTTTTCTCTAATATTTTTTGTACTTCCTACTTTCTCTGCCGATATCCTAATGATATTCACTAAGGTCAAATTCATATCTTCGACGGTGTTCTTGTTAGTTCTTAGAGCTTCGAATCTATTTTTCATTTCTCAATTAATTCTTTATTACTATCCCTAACCTTCGCAAGACTTATTTTCTTTTCTAAAACTAATTTATTCATTTCGGCTCTGAAACTGAATTTAGCTGTGCAACCTACCATTCTATGGTCACTACCTATGTTGACTTTATTTATGACCATAGCATTGCTAACACTTCTGCTCTCACCTCGTAATATGAAGTCTACTTCGTTTTTTGTCGTTCCATTTGGACTTTTCCAGGTCCATTTACAACTACACGCTTTTGAAAGAAAGTGTTCATTATCCTCATGTTGTAGTTTTCTGCAAAATTGCCTAACATCTCGTCTTTAACATTTCTTTCACCTACTCCAAACTCCCCAATTCACAACTCATCTCCCATCTTCTTCCCAATTTTAGCATTAAAGTCGCTTATTACTAATGTGTACTTACTTTTTTTATCCATTACCTGACTTAAATCATCATATAAGGACTCAATTTCATCGTCTGAATTCTGTCATGTTGGTGCATGAACTTGAACTATTTTTAAAGTGTATCTTTTACACAGCATAATCACAATCCAAGCTGCCCAGTCTGATAAACTACTGAATATTACTACGTTGCCAGCAACCTCTCGATTAACAAAAATCCTACTGCACTAAATCTTTCTTTTAACAGGTGGTGACTATCTTGTAACTGTATCAGCTTTTCTTCCGCTCTTCGGACTTCGCTCAGTCCTAGTATACACACACACACGCACACACACACACACACACACACACACACACACACACACACACACACACACACACACACACACACACACACACACACACACACACACACACACACGCAGGAGTGGGGGTGGAGGTAGAATGTAGATTGAGAGAAGCGAGTAAATGCCTTGGTGGATTGAAAAGTTTAAAGAGAAATAGACATCTGGGAATGGATGGTAAGAGGAGGCTATATGAAGAAGTGATTATGCCAATAGCATTATACGGGGCAGAAACATGGAACATGAGAGAGGAAGAGAGAAGGAGATTGTGTATGATATATATATTGTATATATCTATATATATATATATATATAAATGTATATATGTAAATATATATGTATGTATATATATATATGTATATATATATACATATATATATATATACATATACATATTCATGTATGTATATATATATATATATGTGTGTGTGTGTGTGTGTGTGTGTGTGTGTGTGTGTGTGTGTGTGTGTGTGTGTGTGTGTGTGTGTGTGTGTGTGTGTGTGTGTGTGTGTGTGTGTGTGTGTGTGTATGTGTGTGTGTGTACTGTATGTATATATGGATATACTCTCTTCTGTGTGCATGGTAATCTAAAGCATAAGACGACAGTAAAACAACCCCAGTCATACACATCCTTATACGCGTATCAGTTCAAATTGTTAGATTACAAAAATGTATTTTAAATGCAACCTTGTCTACAGGATGTGAGACGAAAATTAGGGACCAAGCTTACGTAATCATGATGATTACATGTTTTAGTGGCGACTTTTAAGCTAAGTAGCCACGATTTGTTTACATGCCCTCCTCTACGAGTTCCATGGGTCCATTTCCGCCTGGAATGACCTCTTGTTCTAGAGTACAGTACTTATGCCCTCTCCCTTCCATATTGTGAGTGCGTCGTTTTGCCACTTGTTTTGTCCGGTGTTGCATATGTTACCATCATTACTGTTTTTTACAACACGAAGAAAAATGGGCTAATTATGACATTACACGTGTTAGTGTGGGAGTAATGTCTGACAAATTCATAAGGTAAAGTGCACCTTAAAATGTGAGGTTTTATTTAACCAGTTAGCCTTGAACAACGTGGTGTGACCCTAATGTTACATAGGGTCATAATGAAATGTTTGTTGAATTATAAAATCTAGACTAAGCTTATGAATGCGAAAGATTTTTTTTTTCAGAGAACCGAACACGTTTTGAATGTTTCCTGATAGAAATATTTCTGAACGAAGATATATCCAAACTTATTCATATTGATGACTAGAGATGTAGATTGATTCCAAAAGTAGATGGAAACGATATTGACAATTGCATATAAAGTGAATGAAATAAACTTCCACAGAGGTGATGGAATATGGTTGAGTTCAAAGATTTTAGAACCAGTTATATAAGCACCATAAGAAAGATGGTTCAATATCAATCGCTTATTTTATTTTGATGCTTGGATGCTTGTTTACTATTTTTTCTTAATATTGTCTTTTTTTTTTTTTTTTTTTTCATCCGACCTCGTTACGGAACGAAAGACTTCTTGCCAATGCTTGTTTACTTTTTTTTTTTTTTTTTTTTTTCTAATCCGACCTCGTTAAGGACCGAAAGACTTCTTGCCAATGCTTGTTTACTATATATATATATATATTTCTTAATGTTTTTTGTTTGTTTGTTTTTCTTTTTTCTTTTTTTTTCTATCCGACCTCGTTACTGAACGAATGACTTCTTGCCGGTGTGTTTTGTACTTGTAGGTCTTTGTCATCCTATTATTCTTTTACCCATGGATCTCGTCGTAACTTAAATATGATGTCATCTCTTTCCTGTCTCTGGCGTCGGAGCGTCGTCTTCGTCATCCCCCGGAGCACCACTTGACGCGTTACATTAGCTCCTCTTGAGAGTCCCAAGAGCAACGAAGGAGAGGTCCTTAGGCCGGTGTAGCGTTAAGGACTGTGTATAGCTCTTATTACAATCTTTGTCTCTGCCTACATATACTTCATGATTTATTTCTCTTCCTTCCCCTTAAACACACACACACACACACACACACACACACACACACACACACACACACACACACACACACACACACACACACACACACACACACACACACACACACACACACACACACACACACAAATATCAATCTCTCGGTACGTATTTCTCTTTCCCTGTTTTTTATGTGTACCTCCGGTCACTGATTCCTAAAGTTTAGAATTATCATTTCCATGTTATTGGCCCAAAGGGGTTTTATGTTTGCAAGAGGTGGATTAGGACCATGGGTTTTTAAACTTTGAAGCAGAATCCACACATCACGCAATCTATATAATTTACGGCATGTCATACTCCTTTAAATGTTACAGGTTAATTTAAAAATAAACCTGAGGCTGGATAATCATATAAAGCAGGAAATAATATTCTAATAATAGTAGCACTTCTGCAATTAATACAATTGTTGAAAAACACCTCTTCATTCTTTTTATTTCATTGCCCCTTTATCTTAATAGATAAATCAGTATGCTATTTCTTTATTACACAATGTACAAAGAAATAAAGCATTAGCCCACATGCTTTACAGGTCACCCTTAACTGTATATAGTAGTTTAGTGGTGGTCAGAATAACTGTAAAGACTGACTTCAGCAGCGATCAAGTTTTCACACTGAATGCAAATCAGACAAGA
>NC_134809.1:33482895-33485395 GCF_046742065.1 Oratosquilla oratoria | reverse complement strand
GATAGCATATTAGTTCAAGAGAGAAAAAAACCTGAATGATGATAAGGATAATAGTAATGATGATGGTAATAATGATAGAATAATAATGATGATGATTATGATAATAATGATTATGTTGTTGTTGATGATGATGATGATGATGATGATGATGATGATGATGACGATGACGATGATGATAATGAAAACAATAATTATGATGATGGTGTTGGTGATACTAATGATGGTGGTGGTGATGAAGAGGATGATGTTGATGATAATAACGACAATGATAATAATAATAACAGTAGTAATAACGACAACATCCTCAACAATAACACCACCAACAACAATAATAACGATAATAATAAGCCACATTTTGCCATCGTAACCCGATCCCAAGCTAAGAAACATTTCATGTGGTTTGTGCTGCTGGCCAACGTAGTTCCTTTTCCCAACGGAGCCCAGGTGATTGTGTCAACAGAAACACATTATGTTTTGACATTGGTACACGTTAAAAGCCCGTCAACGCTGAAAAACTGGTGTTCTCTTACGAGCTCCATTCAGAATTCCAGTGCAGTAATACTTCGAGTGTGCAAGGTCAGGGTGGGTGGGTGGCTGAGCCTCGTAATTCAGGTGTTCCATGACCTTCAAAGCGAGGTGAGCGTCAGCAAAGTGTACCAGGTCATGCGTTGAGACGCGTCAGCGGTAAAATTAAACTTCTCAGTTTCCTCCTCCTGATGACCAGCGACACATTGTTTAGTGTTATACCCTTTCTATTATAGCCAAGAAGAGATAACAAGTGTTGCTTACTTTTTACGTTAACCCTTTCGTCTGTAAGATTGAATAAGATCACCTGGTATTGAATAGAATGAAATATTTAGAATCACTCGGATATATATATATATATATATATATATATATATATATATATATATATATATATATGTATATATATATATATATATATATATATATATATATATATACCCGGTATATAAGATAGCCCAACACTGCAAAAGAATGATGATAATAATGAAAAAAAATTGCAGACTAGCGGACTATTGCTGACACTCAGACAAGTGCAATGCCGGAACACGACCAAAATCTATTGAAGTGTTACAAGATCCATTCTCCACCACTGCAAAACACTTCATATCTTCTTGCGTAAAGTTGCCAACACACAGACATACAAACGAACACGACCGATAACGTAACCTCCTCTCCGATGGCGATAAGAATAAGCAGTGGCACAAATTGGTCATTCGTGCCAGGGGTTCCCCTTCATCTTAATGAAATCGTTTTGGAATCTGTTAGAATATAATATATGAAATACAGACCTGGCAAGAGTACACAGTTCATAAGAGTATAAGATGCAAAATAGTATTTGCATATTTTCAGGCGTGTGCGTGTATGTGCTTGCATGTGTGTGTGTGTGTGTGTGTGTGTGTGTGTGTGTGTGTGTGTGTGTGTGTGTGTGTGTGTGTGAGTGTGTATATGTATGTTTATTTGTTTATTTGTTTGTGTTGTATGCGTGTGTGTGTGTGCGTGTCTATGTGCGTATATGTCTGTGCGTGTGTATGTGTACGCGTATGTTTGTGTGAGTGTGTGTTTGCGTGTGTGTGTGTGTGTGTGTGTTTGGTAGCGAGGAGGAAAAAGAGAGATAGAGAGAGAGAGTATATTTTTTAATGTATGCCTCTTTTCACGAAAGAGTCAAACCATCACATGTTTTGCACTTAGCGAGTGGTCGCTGTACGAAGGCAAGAGGCAATCCTCGCGTCTTTCTCTTCCCTTCCTTGCATCCTTTCCTCTCCTTCCCATACCCCTACCCCCCTTCCTCCTCTAAATCTGACATCACCATCTCATTCCTCTATTATAATCTCATATCATTGCTCATTTCTAACCTATTTTTCTTTTATATCTTTCTTCTTTGTTCACCTTTTCCTCCATCTCATTTTAGTTTCCATCCCTCTTCTTCTATCCCGCGAAATATTCTTCTATTTTGTTTTATCGTATTTTAATTATCTTTTTAATTCTTTTTCAACTTGAGCTTCTTCCATCTCTCCTACTGTCATCCATTCATCATATTCTGTTCTCCACCACAAAGAGTTCCAGTGATAAAGGATGCCAACAGAAGATCTTTCGGTCCACAATAAAACTGGATAAAGAAAAAAGACGTTACAACATTTTGCCAACATGTCTATCCGAGTGAATTTTAAAACTCCGAACTGTATTACATTCAATCACCTGAGATAGAAGCCAATTCTATTCACTGACGACGTGGTTGGCGAAATTATTTCTACCTACGTCCAGAGAGCTTGAGGCCATTATTTCTCGTCCGGTTAGTGTTTTTTTTTTTAAGACATTTTCAGTTCTGACATTGGCGTGCCTACCTATCTCCCTCCAGCTTTATATTCTTCCTATCCTTGTCTACCGTCTTTGTTTCCTCTTCATTTCCTTTCTGCCCATTCTATACCTCCTCTTCATCCTATTCTTTTTCCTTCACTTATCCCTACTCTTTCTC
>NC_134809.1:33467895-33472895 GCF_046742065.1 Oratosquilla oratoria | reverse complement strand
GTGCGTATACATACATACATGGACATGTACATTATAATATTGTTATTCCTGTGTGTGTGTGTGTGTGTGTGTGTGTGTGTGTGTGTGTGTGTGTGTGTGTGTGTGTGTGTGTGTGTGTGTGTGTGTGTGTATGTGGTGTGCATATAGGCTTGTATGTGTGTGTGTAAATTAAGAGCATGTATACTTATTTTCATTACCTTTATGAATATAATCTTTTTTGTTAAATACCTCACTCGTTCCTCTTGCATGCGTTACATCTCACATGCATTTAAACTCGTGTTGTTTTTGCACGTCCTTCTTCATCCCCTGAATCCTACATTCATCTTCGTTGCTTGAACCTGTTTACCCAGACACCCGATAGACCTAAGTTGGTTTGTTGCTCTAACAATCCACAAGAATAATGGAGATATTCTTCTCTGTCTACTCCTGCTCGTCCTTTTCCACCTCCCCCACATCCTCCCACATATCTTCCACCTCCTCCTCCTCCTCCTCCTCGTTCTCCTCCTCGTTCTCTTCCTCGTTCTCCTCCTCCGGCTCTCATTCTTGTTCTCCTATAACTCTTACGCATCTTTTCTCTCTTTATTCTAGTGATATTCTTCCTTTTCTCTTTCTCTCTTATTTCTCCTCCATTTCCTCCGCCTTCTCTTTGTTTCCTCGTCCTATTATTCCTTCTTTTCCTGCTCCTATTCCTATTCCTTTTCATTACCCTCCTCTTCCTCCTCCTCTTTTTCTTATCCTCCTACTATTACTCTTCCTCCTCTTTCTCTTCCTCCTTCCTTCCTTCCTCCTCCAGTTTCTCTTTCTCCCCTCTTTCTTCCTCCTGTTCCACCTTGTCTTACTCATCTTCTTCTCCTTCTTCCTCCACTTCCTCTATCATATTTTTCTACTCCTTCCTCTTCCCCCTAATACTCTTCCTCTTTCCTTTCCTCCCTTTTCCCTTTCCTTCATCTTGTTTTCCCCCTCCTTTTCCTTTCTCCTACTCTTTTCCTTCCTTCTCTTTCCGATCCTCCCCTTACTTTCCTCATTTTCATTTCACCTACCCTCTTCCTTCTCTTATTTCTCCTCTATTTTCTCTTTCTTCTACTCTTCGCCCCTCCTCCTCCCCAACCTGTTCCTCCGTCTCCTCCTCCCTTACTGCTTCTCCCCTTCCTGCTCTTCCACCTCCTCCTTCCACTCTTCCTCCTCCTTCTTCTCCTTCTTCTACCCCTTTCATCTTCTCTCCCTCCTCCTTCCTCTCCTTCTCCTTCTTCTACACCTTTCACCTTCTCTTCCTCCTTCTCCACATCCACCGTTTCCTCGTGTTCCACCTCCTCTCTTCCTCTTTCTCCTCACCTTCCTCCTCCTTCTATCCACACTCCTCCTCCTCCTCCTTCTCTGTCTCTCCCTTCCCATCTTTATCTTACCCCTTTCCCTTTTTTAGCTCCCCCTGTTTTACATACCACTCTTTCCTCCTCCTTCTCTTTACCATTATCTTTGTATTAATTTTTCTCCTATTTCTCATTTCCCTCTTCCTCCTCTTTTTCCTCCTCCTTCTCCTCCTTCTTCTCTTCCTCTTCTTCCTGCCCTCCACTTTCTTCCCTTCCTCCTCCTCCTCCTCCTCCTCCTCCTCCTTCACTCTCTTCCTCCTCCTCCACTTTCTCCCCTCCTCCTCTCCTACTCCCCTTCCTCTTCTTTCTGCTCCTACTCCTTCACTCTCGTCCTCCTCCCCCTTCTTCCCTTTCTTCCTCTTCCTCCTTGTCCAGCTCCTTCCCCTCCCCCTTCTTCACTTCCTCCTCCTCTTCATTCCCATTTCCTTCTCTATATGTTCCTATTACTGCTATTGGATCTCCTTCTCCTCTTTCTTCTTTAACTATTCCTCCTATTCACCCTTTCACATCCATTCTATTCTATTCCTCATCAATCTTGTACCTCCATTTGTTCTAATTCTTCCCTTTCTGTACATTCCTCCCTCCACCTTGCCTTTGGTCTTTACTCCTCAGGTCTTGTTCGGTCATATTTCGATTATTTGTGAAGAAAATAAAAAATAATAGTTCTCTTCGTAATGCTGATGACCAACTTATCTCTTAGGCTAAACCCTTGATTTATTTGGAATGGTCCTCTATCGCCCACCTGGAATGGTCTGCCCCATTACTGGAAGCTTAAGGGAATGATTACATCATTACGATTTCAATAAAATGAAGGCACCGAAGTATCAGATGCACATTCCTGTTACGTAAAATAAATTATTTCGACTCCAATGATGGTGGTTATCTTCAGGCCAGACCTAAGTTAGTAATACCACATTGAGAGATTTACTGTAATTTGTATTCCAGGTCTTATATTGGCTGTTGTTAGACGTGAGAACCTCTGGTAGAGTCTCCATTTGGCGAGCATTTAGCTTCAGCCTTAAACATCTTTTAATGATGAAAAAGATCGTAATAGTGGCAGTCTTTATCATTCTTGTTGCTTCATAACTCAAGGACGAACCTCATTCCTTCATCCTTCTTCAACTGAGTTAACTCATCTTGTATTAACCAGAGCAATATATATGATATATGCTACAGAGTTGAAAGATTTAGTCAAGATTGTTCTCACCATATCAGAAGCGAGACTGCCTCACTGAAGAACAACAATCTTCAGATTTTAACGCGAACAAATCAGGTTAACCATCCAGAATCACTGTTTTTTTTTCTTCAGCGGAATAAAATCGCTTGAAGGCAAACAGTAAATGTTTGAGTTCAAAAAGTCAAGCAAAAGGCTCATCGAGATACCTTTGATTTATTACATTCCAAGTACTTTCTCTCCGATAAACTAAATCGCCTGATGAAAGACATATTAAGTATAAAAGTCGTGATAGGTGGTAAAAATATTGAACATTCATCCACGTAGAAAAGATTATTGGGTTTGTACATATATATATATATATATATATATATTATATATATATATATATATGTATATTTATATGTATATGTATATGTATATGTATATGTATATTTATATGTATATATATATATATATGTATATTTATATGTATATGTATATATATATATACATATATTTATATATATATATGTATATATATATGTATATATATACATATATTTATATATATGTATATATATATATATATATATATATACATATATATATATCAAAATCAGTACCAAAACATACCTTCAGTTATTGATGTCTTTTTTCACATGCTTCTTGAAGCAAAAATGTCAGGAGTAAAATTTATTGAAGTTATTGTCTTTAAATTCAAAGGCAGCTGTACAAGGTAGTTACTGTCTGCAGCACAATCTGATGGGATTAAGATACTTGATATAGATTAATGCGAGCAATGCTGTCGTTACTCTAAGCGACAGGCTTACAAGGTGAGGTTATTTCTTCCAACTATGTTTTAAGGCCCCAAAGAGCGATTCCAAAAATTTCTCCTTGCGATACGAGTAACAGTTCAGAAATGAGTACAACAACGAAATGAATATATATTCTTTTTAAATAAACATCACCACGAGTTTCACAGTGCCGTGTTATGGCTTGGGAGATGATAAAGATTTTAATCGCGGAGTATAAAATCATTGAGCAGATAAGCGACTCGCAACGTAACACTGCACTGCATTGAGTACAGTCTCGTTTAGGCTCTCGTTAGAGCTTTCGTTAGAGCAATGCTCTTATCATATTCACTGCTCCTTTTTCCTTATACGTACAGTACGAATTTGGAAATAAGAACCAGGGTATGATTTCTGTCGTGCAAGAGAATGGGCTTGGAAGGAATGATATTCTTTAAGAGAATAAAACTAAGACTAGAAAATGAATATTGTGTCGATCAAATAGGAAAGTAGAAAGCAGACAAGAAAGAGGGCTTCTAAATATACATCAACTCAGGTCTTATTTATGTGCTGCCATTTTGCTCCATTTTTTCACTACTCGGTGGTATTTTAATTTTTGTTCTTTCTGACACCAGTTAACTTTATTCAGTTGTGTCCTCTTGATAGTGAAGGAGTTAACTTCATATGTGCCAAAATTTTGTTACTGAAAGACAAAATGGATAAAGACTTGGAGGCATCATCTAGCATTTGTTTCTTATTCATATAAGAATGGA
The DNA here is from genome assembly GCF_046742065.1 of Oratosquilla oratoria. NCBI lineage: Eukaryota > Metazoa > Arthropoda > Malacostraca > Stomatopoda > Squillidae > Oratosquilla > Oratosquilla oratoria. The sequence continues at coordinate 33,468,811 of NC_134809.1, read as the reverse complement.
ATGTTGCCTTCGATTTATGAACGCGAGGACTTGAACGGAGTAAAGAAGAAGAAAAAAAAAGACGTGCTGAAATGGCCGGTTCAGCACTGAAAGGTTCTGTGTAGCGGGTAAAAGGAGGCTATGTAGATGGTGGAGATACATAGATTAAAGTACACGGGGAAGGGAAGCGAGACAAAGAGAGCGAATCGGAGAATAGAGAAATGTAGATGAAGCAGAGAGTGCGATGAGAGAAATTTGTTTCGTAAGCGTAATAGGAACAGGGGTAAAAGGAGAATAATAAAGACTGGTTGGTGCTGAATGCACGTGGTGGGTAGGTGGTGTATTAGAGGAGGTGCTCTCAACCAGAGGGGAATTCCCCCTCCCCCTCTAAGGGTAGTGGGTGGTGCCATTTTAGGGTTCTAAGTGTGTGTGTACGTGGAGAGGGTTGTGCAATAGGACCACACATTTCCAGACACAAACTGTTGCGATATCGATCTTCTATAAGCTTGAGTCCTACAGAATCTACAATTAGCATATTTTCAACATTACATTTTTTAATTAGATATGTTACCCTACTGATTAAGATGAAATAATAAATGGCTGGAATAGGATGGGTAAGATAACATCATAACAGATGAAAAGGGACCAAAAATGTTAGAAATTAGTGTATCTGGAAGGTGATACAGAAGGTCGACATCTTTGCTTGTTCTTCCTCCACCCACACTCTTATAGTGACAAAAACAATATATCAGTACCCAAAGTAGTACGCACCAGGATGGACCCTTTCGCCACAATGACGCACTACGTCATTTAGGGGTTTGTGTTATAGCAAAGGATAGACTATTTTCACGCAATTGATGGAGCAAACAATTTAAGTTTTGGGGAGTCTCAATTTGTTGAGCTAAAGTCCGCCTTATTCAGCTGCATAAAAGGACCA
>NC_134809.1:33457895-33462895 GCF_046742065.1 Oratosquilla oratoria | reverse complement strand
ATGTGTGCTTACTGGATCAATTGAGCAAGTCAAAGATTGATCCTGTTAGTGAAATCCTCCATCCTTATTCATAAAATACTGACCACAAGTACGCTTACTGGATCACTAAGATATCCTGGCCTGCTGGGAGCTTTAAGTCTTCCAGCTTTGGGTGTTTTGTTCCAGTTAACCACATGCAAGTTTACTCTGATTAAGAACGCTCTATAACCTAAAGTTGGGGGACCCTACAGTTAGAGAACCTTTCAACCAGACTTCCTTACTCATCTGCATAAGATATTAAGGATTTGGCCACAGTAAGATTGATAAAGTATGCTCCCTTGTTAATGGTTAGACTGTGTTCTCCTGTTTACCCACTCCTGCAGGCATACATAACTCCACTTCTACCTCTCCGCCTCTCTCCGATACGCCTCCTTTTTGCAACCACAATGGCCCCTCCCCCATATGGGCGCTCTCGAGTTCTCTCCATCAGGTCTTCAGATCGGATACCCAATGCCACTCCTTTCCTGTACTTCGACCACGCCCCCTCCTCCAGACTGCAACACCCACCTCCTTGTACCCATTACCATAATTTTGTCAGTGAACCCTGAGACTAGTTCAAAGGTTCCCAGACTTCGCGAGAATCTCTGCAACTCTCCCTGTACTGTAGTAGAGATGCACTGCCTATTGACTTACTCAACACAACGTACGGTGATGACAATTTTTCGCAACCGATTTTACTTGTCATTAAATGCTATGACCATGAATTAAGTACACTTGACTATTGTGGCTACTACAATGCACTCGGGACAGGCCAACACAACAGAAGACAAATGCTCACTTTGCCAGGCTACATCACAAACAGTCGCACAAATCTTCACAGACTACAATCAGACACACGACCACAATATATCTGGTGTGGGGAACTTCTGGCGGGAGACCGAGAGTTTGGAGGAGAAATCCTGTTTCAGTTATTTCTATGGAAGCTTTTGGCTGATATTTGAAATATGTAAATGAAAATAGAAGTTTTAATAATCCAGCTTACCATGATGAGTTACAATCAATGTCAAGTTTGAATCTAGTTAACCCCGTCAGCATTTGCACCAGTACGCTTCTATACAAATGAAGGGGCCAGTTAAAATACCTCGCTCTTAGTAGACCAGATGATATAGAGATAATGCCACTGTTTAATAGAAGTTACTAGTTATGTGCTAAATATTCCCGATGATCAGTTAACTTTCCTGCCTCGAGGAATAACATGTTTAGATGTTATTATATGTTATGGCATTAGACAAGATAAATTCCCTAAACTGGACGCATCGATTCTCATAGGAATCAAACGATTAGATTTTGTTTTGTGAAATCAAACTCCATTTCTATGTCGAGCTCTTATTTCACCAGTTACTCCACACTATGGATATTTCCTAATATGGAGATTATGAATGCAGTGCCTCTATGTGCACACCTTATTTACTAAGCCCATGAACCTAAAAATTTCTTGGCAATAGCGCGATAATGCGCATTAGGTTATAAATTCTAGTGAACTGCCACCAACAAAATGCAATGCAAGTTACCACTCCCCCATTAACAAAGGCAGTATCAGCGCTCTAGAATCACCAAATTCTTCCTTAGCTGTAGTAATTGAACTGGATCTTAAGATATGAATCCTTATCAACCACATGTAATCCTTCTGCGAATAATTATTGTCTATGCTCTGTTTATGTACATAATACGAAAAATATTTGAACCATTATTATAATATTTTATTGGAATTCTTGAATATCACTGAAAAACATCCTTTATGAATGAAATATATGAAAATTATGGAAAAATATCCAGTACAATATGTTATTAAAAAAAAGCATATATTAGCATAACAGGGAAGATTTTTACCTGGTTTAGACAAAGCGAGTATAGATACATCGATCTTTGCAAAACCTAACCCAACACATCAACGACTAAAACTATCTTTGTGGTCTGTACGGTTATGGTCTTGATTTTAAGTGAACACGTCAGTACGTCCTTGAAAGGTGCCTCAGTTTCCAAAAGCTTCCAGACGTACAAGTAATTAAAGCCTTTTTATGAATTATCAAAAGATTTACATTTTGCCATTAACGGCATGATATTGTTCGCAATAGGAGCTAAAAACTCTCCATTCAACATTAATGAACAAAATTATATGATTAGAATGATGTTTACGATAAAGTTATCTTACATTTCATTTGCATCATTCCTTGTTGAGGGTATCTCTAATAACAAACAGTCATGCCAACTACAGGGCATAAGTCAAGGCTAAGCTTAATACTCTGCCTAATGTTCTTACAGATTATTCAGTCCAGTCTAAAATAGAAACATAGATTAATCTATTCGAGATAGTAAGCAAATCTAGCAAACAGCTCATTCAGGCAGAGTAAACCAGTTCATTTCACACCGTCTTTTTATCCCCTTGAGCGATCTATTTTGTTTCAAATCCTCAGTCTTTAGGCAATTAGAAGGGTAAGACAGACAAATCTCAAAAGAAACACATGATTGTTTTCTTATTTTTCGTCTTTATCCATCTCACTAATAATGTGTGACAATTTACACGTGTTGAGTTATGTAGAGATATAGAATAACCTGGAAGTTCTACCATTCAAACAGTGGAAGAATATTCATAAATAAATTAGTGTTATTTCACAGTTTTGAAAGAATTGGTGGAAAGTTAACCACTGACAGTATAACATAAGCATATGTTGAAATAAAAATTATTTGTGCATTGTTTTATTCATTAGAAGGAGACGAATCTTATGGAACACCCTGTATATAAATCAACATATCGTGTAGATCTTGTGTACAAAACAGTAGAACCAGAAGACCAAGAAGGAGTGAGAGCATTTGAAGAGAAAGAAGATAACGGCTTGAAACGGATGTTCTCGTCAGGAAAATATGGAGATTGAGATACGTGAAAGAGATGGAGAAGGAGGAGAAAGGAGAAGGTAGTGGTGACGGTGATGAAGAAGAGGATTGAGAAATAACACGGGAATATAACGAGTCTCGTAGCAGGGGTCTATGAACATGAGAGGAGGGAATTTTAATCCTCAAGTTTATAACTTTATGAGGGAGAAGGAGGGGCTAGTTCAACCCTTTCCTATCTTGGGTTTCGGAAGTCGATGAGATGCATGGGTACTTCTTGGGTTGCCAACTCTTTCATGGGGTTTGTTGTTCTGTTTACGTCACACCAACTGCTGCTTATTTGGGAATGCACTTAAAGGTCTTGCTGTTTCGATGGTAAAAAGCAATCCGCCTGAGTACATACATACATACATACATACATACATACATACATACATACATACATACATGCATACATACATACATACATGCATACATACATACATACATACATACATACATACATACATACATACATACATACATACATACATACATACATACATACATACATACATACATACATACATACATACATACATACATACATACATGCAGATATATATGTACATATATGAATACATTATATATATGTATATATATATATATATATATATATATATATGTATGTATACATATATAGATGTACATAGATATGTATACAAATCAGATGCAGTTGCAAAAAGAAGCATCTTGCAATCAGAAGAATTTGAGTGAGAAACCCTCAAATGGCGTGGTGTCGGACACGTGTCATTTTTTGATGACATAATTGGCCTTAGTCACACACTAATTGCAGTTTTTTTCCGCGTCAGCCCCCAAAGCTACCGCTGTTGTTGCCTCAGCCTTTTTCCTTCTGCATCACTACAAGCTTTTCTCCGATAATGCATCCTTCTCCCAAACCTTCTCTTTCTCCAATTTCTCCTTCTACTCTTCTTCCATCGCCTGCTGCTCCTCCTCTTCTTCTCCTCCTCCTCCACTTCCTCTTCATCCACTTTTTCCGAGTTCTCCTCCTCTATTTATCTTTCTCCTACTCCCACTCCTCCATCCTCCTTCTCCTCTTTCTTTTATTTCTTTTATTCATTTTTTCCCTTCATCTCCTATTCTATTTCTTCTTCCTTTTCCTTTCTCCTTCTTCAACTATTTTTTTCTTCATTTTCCTCTCTATTCTTTTCTTCCTGTTTTTGCTTTACATCCTTCTCCTCTTCTTTCTTCTTCTTCTATTCACCTCCTTCCAACTCCTACTCCTATTCCTGTTTCTCTCCTCCTCCTCCTCCTCCTCCTCCTCCTCCTCCTCCTCCTCCTCCTCCTCCTTCTCCCCCCTTCATCTCCTTTCTCCTCGTTCTTCTCCTGCCCTTTCTTTCTTTTGCACTCCCTCCTCCTCCTCCTCCTCCTCCTCCTCCTCCTCCTCCTCCTCCTCCTCCTCCTCCTCCTCCTCCTCCTCCTCCTCCTCCTTTTCTTTCTCGTATTCCTTTTTCTCCCTCCACCTTCTCCTTTTTTTCTTCTTTCTCTTTTTCTTTTTCCTCCTTCTACCTATTCCATTTCTTTCTCTTCTTCTCATCTTTCTGCTTCTCTTCCTATTTTTCCTTCTCCTCTTTGATCTTCTTCTCCATCTCTTCCTTATTCTTCTCCTTCCTCCTCCTCCTCCTCCTCCTCCTCCTCCTCCTCCTCCTCCTCCATTTCTTCCCTCTCCTTATCTTTTATTCTTCTCCTCCTCTCCCTTCTCCCCCTTTTCCTTTTCTTTTTCCTCCCTCTCTCCATTTTCTTCATCTTTCTCTTTTACTTCCTCTTCCTTTTCATCTTTTTTCCGTCTCCTCTTACACGTCATTTTACTCATTTTCATCTTCCCTTTCTCCCTTTTCCTTTTCATCATCTTTATGCTTCCCCCACCCTCTACTTCTTCTTACCTCACCTCCTTTGCGTCTTCTTCCTTTCCCTCTTCTCAAAGTAATCAAAAATAACCCACCACCTCCACCGCCACCACCACCACCACCATAACTACCACCGTCACCACATCTATCACCTCCACCAGACGAAACACTACCACACATTCGACTGAGTAAATCATCGCTGCTGGATCACAGCTACCGTTTTCT
>NC_134809.1:33445395-33450395 GCF_046742065.1 Oratosquilla oratoria | reverse complement strand
TTATTCCAGCACCTTAGTCTATATTTCAAAATTTTAAGATAAATTTTGATCAGACTTTTACAATTTTCTAGGACGTGTATCACCATATTAACCTCGTCAGGATTTGCCTGTTTAGTGGCTCCGACATAGTTATAATGTAAATAGCATTGGCCATGCACGGCACGTAGTATTGATATGACCATGTTGTCTAAGAAAGTTTCCAGTAATAAGGACATCAACACTGCAATCATTTTCAATGGATAACCAGCCTGCAAAGGTATTTCAGTATCTTAGTCTATGTTTCCGGAAGTTGAGTTAAAGCGAGCATAATATCGCAGACCTTACGAGAATTTTTTTTTTTTTTCCACTTTTGTATATTATTACCCTCGTCAGTATTGCAACGCACAGTTCAGATTTCGTTACGACAGTGGCCACAGTTTTTGTCTTGTTCATATGTAAGCGCAACACTTGACATGAAAGGTAGCCTACTACTCTTCAGCTAGTAGATCGTTTGTCACAATAATATATGAAAATAAATGTTCAGGCATATTGCCTCTTCCATTAACTTTATTAAACCATAACCTGTTATGGGTGTATAGTATTTAATGTTTTAATTGCTAAATCAATTTAACTACGAAGTCTTTTGCGTTGGCCATTTTGCTATTAAATCATCATACTATACTGACTACTTCTTAATTACTGTGGTTTTAAGAATACTTATTACCCATCAATTACTATACTTCCTCGTTAGAATCGTTTTAGTGCTTGGTCAATTCGTGGGTGGCATAGTACGGGTTTGTATCCTATTGTATTATTTCATGCTTATGTGCCCCTTATTTGTTTTTGGCGTTCCAATACATACTTAACTAAAGGAGTTTCTCATGCACGATATTTTTTTCTTTTTCAATAAATAGGTAGAGCAAAGAGATGTGTTCATAGATTGATATTAAATTGACATGATGCTATCGTAATAAGAGTCACTGAATGAATAAATATATAACTGAATAACTATATAGATAGATTAATAATATATATATATATATGTATATATATATATATATATATATATATATATATAATAAATGACTTCTCACAAGCAGATGGTAGATGCAGGAATGACCCGTCATCCATGAGGAGCTGGAATGGGAGGGGTGGAAAAGGTGATTGGGGGGAATGAAATGGGTGGGAATAGGTACGTGCCTCTGACTTAGCTACCTCCCTTATAAGGGGAAAAGGCTCTTGGAATATAGATAGATTATACGAGTATGTGTGTATATGTATACATATGTATATGTTATTGCAGAGTTTTTTATCTGCCTTTTCTCTTTCTCTCAGAACCTTTTTCCCTTCCACGGGAAGTTGTCTTATAATGTCACCATATGACATTGTTTTGTAAGTTACTTTGGGCATGGCTTTACCAAAATGAAAAACTGGCCAGTTTTTCACTTTGGTAAAGCCATGCCCAAAGTAACTTACAAAACAATGTCATATGGTGACATTATAAGACAACTTCCCGTGGAAGGGAAAAAGGTTCTCAGAGAAATAGAAAAGACAGAAAATACTCTGCAATAATAATCTTGCCATTAAATTTAACCAGACATGCTTGAGAGAAAATCTCCTGCCCATATATACAATGAATATTTATATGTATGTCTGTATATATATATATATATATATATATGTGTGTGTATATATATATATATGTGTGTGTGTGTGTGTATACATACATATATATGTGTATATATATATATATATATATGTATACATATATATATATATATATATATATATATATATATATATATATCTTGATAGTGTAGTTGGTAGGTTACTACGACACCTGTCATATGGTTGCTGGATTCGAGTCCTTGGTAATACCGCATTTCAATTTCTGCATGTGGCCTCCTTTGGGTCTCCCGATGTTGATGGCGTAGAATTAAAGTGCCTTGTGGTTGTTAAAATGTATATATATATATATATATATATATATATATATATATATATATATATATATATATATATGTATGTATGTATGCATATTTATATATTAATAGAACATTGTCCAGGGATTTACAAAAATAAAATCCCTAGGAGTATGAGGTTGAAGCCTGTCTCTGCTGTGGACCTTCCCCACCCCTATTTCGATTGGCAATATTAATTGTTCCTTCAAGCTTTTCTAACTGGAAACTCACATCCCAACAACAGCTGGCAACAGCCCTCGGGCCCTCCCAAGAAAAAACAACAACGAGTACCTGTATGAGGTGATCCTGCAAGACAAACGTCACAGTTATCTCCATACCGTCCGATTTCAAACCCCGTCAGTATCTAAACCTCCATCTGGAACTGGAGCTCATACCAGCAGAAACTCTGGGACCATTGGACCGAGGGGTGGATGAAGGGTTCTTCATCTGTTGTCTGGAATCTTGAGGTTCCAGAGCTTCTTGAGAGAAAGCCCGCAGACCGATAACAAGTAGTCGTTAGCAGATGTGATTCGATTTTTATTCAGCGTTGAAGAGTATCTCCAGGAGGCCAGGAAAGAGCAATTCATGATTGAGGGAATTATGAGGAACAGGTTTCAGAAACAGCTGGTCTGGACGATTGCATTTTGGCCACACACGTCTTTTACTGCAACGGATTGCTTGTTAAGAGAACTTCGCTGGTTGTGAGGATCCAAGTAGTTTATGGCTAAGGATAACCCAGGAATCACTTTCAGTAAATTTATTGCAAGACTTTTAATTGAATTCTTGAAATAAAAGGAAGAATTTCCTTGATATTGTCTTCACGTATCCAAATTATAGTGATTGAATCTCCTAGTTTCGGCAATTTTTTTTTTTTTTTTTTTTAAGTTTATACACTTTCCTGTTCAGTGAGGGACGAGCCAAGGTTCATGGGAATCTATGATAGACTATGCATGCGGTTTACGAGTGAGAATTTTATAGCCAACTATATTTCATGGCGACAAAGTAACTATTGTGAGGTATAACGCGGAAAGATAGTAATCCATGTTGTAGTACGCGGTAGTAACAGGCACCCATGAGTGACTTTTATTTATTGTTTATGGTCATTTTAATAAGTGAATGATATTGCTTGCTAGTGATTGTGACACGCAGGTGGTGGGCAGTATAGGTTGATTGCTGACCCACGGGTGCCCTGGGAGGCTCAGGGGAACGATCTCACTTCACGCGCGAGTGACCTAGGTTTAAATCCCCGGGGGGGCGGACACACAAATGGGTACTGACAGTAAGGCCTCATACGTAAGCAGTACACACTTTTACATCCTGTCAGGCTCAGTTGATGCCTTGTTTAGAAAACGTACGCACATACAAACAAAACCAGCTCAGCGCCTTCCCACTACATGCATACGCTACCCTCAGAGTAAAAGCCTTTGTATTCATGGGGCATGGCTATGTATCACAAGAAAACAGTCCCTTGGGTTTAAAGTTCTCTTTAATGCTCACCGAAAAGGGGGTTGTCCGCAGAGCATTGTGACAGTCTGCAGCTAATTGAAACAACCCACATGCCTCCAGGTGACCACTAATGCTGTGCTTGCTAGGGTCCTAAAAATCGCTTTCACTTAAGGCATGGTGTCACTAGGAAGCGTTGGGTTGTTTATCAGACTAACAGCTGAGAATCGAGGTTATTTAAAATTATGTTTTGATAAGGAGATTGATTTGTATAGAATATCAGCCGTGCTCCTTATTGGCAGGCCTACTCTTTAAATCTTGAAACATAACATATTACTATGAACAATTTATTCATCTATTCAATTACCTATTTCATTATTCATATTATTTGAATGTCTTTATAGCACTATATTTATTCATTTTAGGGTTATGTTAGTTACGGATTTATTTAACAATAATTAGTTTTCATTACTCACTAAATCTTTGATCTTGAGACACTTTTTTATAAACTAAGAATAAATCTGTCCAAAACCTGTAACATATTCTAGGTTGATTAAAATGAGCTGATAATATTTCACGGGAATGATAATAGTTAACAAATGTATGCCTTTGCTATGTAAAATTTAATATTTAAAGTTGAGTTTCTGGATGAAAGTGTTCTTTCAACCTTACATTTGCAAAACGCTTGAATTGTTCCGTACACTCGCGTTTAATAAATATTAACACTGAATTAGCATATATTCATGGAAAGTCCTCGCAAACACCTGACACCTACTAATGTGAAAAACGAACGTGTGAAGATATTACACTCGAAGAACATGCAGAGTGCTAATGAAAGACAGGTTTCCATAAGAATAGCAATAGAATACGCAATAATTGCCAACATACTCGCCTGTGAATAAGAATGAATTTTCTAACAGGGCCTCAACTGTTTGAAAAGAGGCCCGAGGCTGTCTTCTCTCTGAACCCCCCCATACGCCCTACATGCTCTTCTGTGGGGGTAATTCTACGTTTGTTACAGTTATGACCAATTGTAAATATATACGTTCTCATAACAGTGAGGCCTGATTCGTGGGTGTATTGTTTAGTCTCGATGGGTCTTCGCCATTCCGAAACGGAAAATGGCTATCAGTAACAGGTTTACGGGAGCGTCTAATTATCTCTTCTTGTATTGCTTTCTTGCCCTCTTCGAAGAGTCGGTCTTCAGGGGGCAAGTAAGATCTCTGGATTAAATGAGGAGCCTTTGGCAAAGACTGTCTTAGGTTACATCTTAACACTGGTGTTGTTTTCAGCTGCGTTTGTGAGACCAAATATAGGTAGCTCTATGACTTCCCCAAACTTTGTCTATTTGCCGGTCTTTTTGTCTGTATGTCTGCTACAGTCTATGTCTGTGATACCTCTTCCTGTCGTATCTCTCTCTCTCTACTGTACACACACACACACACACACACACACACACACACACACACACACACACACACACACATATATATATATATATATATATATATATATTATATATATATACATATATATATACATATATATATACATGTATATATATATACATACATATATATATATATATACATATATATATACATATATATATATATA
>NC_134809.1:33402895-33432895 GCF_046742065.1 Oratosquilla oratoria | reverse complement strand
TTTAATGTTTGCTGGAAAGAGGGTAAAGTACCGGAGGACTGGAGTAGTGCCTGTATAGTTCCTCTTTACAAGGGAAAAGGGGACAAGTGTGAATGTAGTAATTTCAGAGGGATTAGCCTGTTGAGTGTAGTAGGGAAGGCTTATGGGAGAATCTTAATTGAGAGGATTAGGAGAGGAACAGAAGGAGTAATTGGTGAGGAACAGTGTGGATTTAGGACGGGTAGAGGTTGTGTAGATCAGATCTTTGTGGTAAGACAGATATGTGAGAAAGCTATAGGAAAGGGGAAGGATGTTTTTTGGGCTTTTATGGATCTGGAAAAGGCTTATGATAGGGTAGACAGAAAGGCACTGTGGGAGGTTATGCAGATTTATGGGATAGGAGGAAAGCTTTTGGGAGCTGTCAAGAGTTTTTATGTGAGTAGTAGAGCATGTGTTAGGATTGGAAATGGAGAGAGTGAGTGGTTTGAAGTAAAGGTGGGACTTCGTCAAGGATGCGTTATGTCGCCCTGGCTGTTCAACTTATACATGGATGGGGTGGTGCGAGAGGTGAATGCTAGGGTAGTGAGTCAGGGATTGGAGATGGTTAAAGAAAATGGAGAAAAGTGGGAGGTGAGCCAGCTGTTGTTTGCGGACGACACTGCGCTTGTGGCAGGGTCAGAGGAGGGATTGAGGAAGCTGGTGGCAGAGTTTGGGAGAGTATGTGATAGAAGAAAGCTAAAGATAAATGTGGGTAAAAGTAAGGTGATGAGATGTACAAGGGGTGAAAGTGGCAGTAGACTGGAAGTGAACATTAAGGGAGAGCGACTGGAGGAAGTGGATAGTTTTAGATACTTGGGTGCAAGTGTAGCAGGAAAAGGTGGAGTGAAGGTGGAGGTAGAATGTAGATTGAGAGAAGCGAGTAAATGCCTTGGTGGTTTAAAGAGTGTAATGAGAAATAGACATTTGGGAATGGATGCGAAGAGGAGACTGTATGAAGGAGTGATTGTGCCAACAGCACTGTATGGGGCAGAAACGTGGAACATAAGAGAAGAAGAGAGAAGGAGTTTGAATGTGTTTGAGATGAGGTGTCTGAGAAGTATGGTGGGGGTTACTAGGCTAGATAGAGTGAGAAATGAGGAGGTGAGGAGGAGAACAGGGGTGAAAAAGGATTTGGGAGAGAGGGTTGATGAAAGAATATTAGGATGGTTTGGACACATGGAAAGAATGAGTGAAGAAAGACTAGTAAAAGAGGTATGGAAGGCAGATGTGGAGGGAGTGAACATGAGGGGACGTCCTAGGATGAGGTGGATGGATGGGGTGAAGGGGGCTTTGGGGAAGAGGGGAATGTCTGTTGAGGAAGGAAGGGAGAGGACGGAAGACAGAGGTGAGTGGAGAATGGTTGTATATGGATGATGTTGTGACTGCATGAGGAGGAATTGGCGGGGGGGTGGGGGGTGGGGTAGTATGTTTGAGTAAATTTTGACGCAGCCCGAAGGGATTTCTCCCCGTCCTCTCCTTATATGCAAAGGGGGACGGAGAGGGGGGGTCGCCGATTAAATGAAGCGGCCTTGCTGTGGATGTACTGTGTCTTGCGACACTGCTTCTGACCCAGGGCGGTGGGCAGGGTTCAGGGATGACCCGTCATCCAGGAGGTGCTCAGATGAGAGGAAGGGTGGGAGGGGTGTGGAGTGTATTTAGGGATGAAATGGGTGGGAGTGTTTTTATGCCTTTCCTTTTGTGGCTACCTCCCTTGGAAGGGGGAAAAAGCCTTGGTATATGTATGTATGTATGTATATATATATGTATATATATACACACATATACAGTGTGTGTGTGTGTGTGTGTGTGTGTGTGTGTGTGTGTGTGTGTGTGTGTGTGTGTGTGTGTGTGTGTGTGTGTGTGTGTGTGTGTGTGTGTGTGTGTATGTGTGTGTGTATTCACCTCACCTCGGATCTGCTGCAGTCTCTGTCGAGACAGCCAGACACCACCCTACGGCAGTGAGCTCAGAGCTCATTATTTGCCGATCTCTGGGTAGGTCTGAGACCACTCACACACCACACACCGGGACTGCAAGGTCACAACTCCTTGACTAACGTCCCGTACCTACTCACTGCTAGGTGAACAGGGGTTACACGTGAAAGGAGACAAAATTGACGAGAGAAACACCATATGAGGACGGAGCCTTTATTTGTACGACGTTTCGCTTATTACAGCTTTTTCAAGTACAAGTTGAGATACAAATGCTTGAGATTAAATAAGGGGAAAGGAGGGAACGGGGAGACAGTACATATATATATTTAAACATGTATGTACGTATGCATCTTTTCAGTGTCATATGAAGATACGTTTTGGTGGTATTCAGAGTCATGTTCATGCCGAGTCTTTTCTTCCCAGCATCCCGTTATCCCCATTAGAGCGTCCATCAGCTCTTTTAGAAGTTGGATTATGCAATAAAAACCAAAACAGCTTTTTTTCTCCAGTTATCCAATTTCCAAGGGAACACCTCGTCTATTACTGTAATCTACCAGATAGCGGCCACAGCCATCTAAATTACCGCCCTGATTACTTATATTAGAATCATAATCACGGCAATTACATATGCGATTATAACAACTAGGTCCGGCGTTGTCCGTCCAATCCTTCGACAGGGTTTGGACGTCCGGGTCGCTACTGAATGAGATGAGAGGCTTGGGGGACGGACTCTTTGACTGTACGTTGAGTTTGGTCAGTTAACCGGCTCATTACTGTAGCACACGTTAACCCCGTGTTTTTGCACCACCCCACACACTATGGCAGAATGTCATTCCCTCTTCCTTTAAAAGAATGTATAACACAAGCAAAAATATCTGTGTATGATTAGATTTGTGACGTTTATAAGAATTATGATGTTCTGTAGATTTTGTAGACTATTGAATCCACTAAAAATTCCAGCAGTTTTGGTCAGAAAATCTGTAATCTCAACCTTTTCATTAATGCTTATAAACTCCCGGGATTTATCTTAGCTGATTAAAATTATCTGGCGGAAGATGGAACTTATATAGGAGTAATCCACACCAACCGCAAGTTAAATAATTTACTTTGCTTACGGGAATACACTGACCAAAGATTGAAAGTGTCACCAGAATCCTCTCCTTACCTCAACGAAATCGTTCACTCTCAAACATAGAAAAGTTATGAGGAACACTACGATGATAAGAAATGTATATGTAAAGGGTATCAAGTATTTTGTTTTAACACTTATTATACGAAAAATTATTTACTACCGTTTTGTTATTGTCAAGTGGACTGATTTAATCTGGACCAAAGTGAAAGAATCTGTAGACATTAAAGACGTGGAAATGGATCGGTTAGGGGAGATAAGAGTGAAAGGTATTTCTAATTGGGCGCCTCTAGATGGAGAAAGTGCTATAGACCAGGCCGATGATTGAGACGTGGCAGATAATGGGAAAGCCTTTATTTAGTTGTGGACTCCTGATGGCTGATAACATGACATAACCTAATGCACCCGATTGCCAGGGATGTGACAATTCTTTACATATAGTTCTCAGACTTAAAAGAAATAGATGAAAAATAAGATAAAATTTAGGGTGGGCTTCAATACTATACAGGCAGAAATAGAAACTTGCATACACGTACACATGCGCACACATACACACACATACAGTACACACACACACACACACACACACACACACACACACACACACACACACACACACACACACACACACACACACACACAACTCGGTGGCGCGGTTGGTAGAGTCCCAAACTGTCACTACGGCGGTCCGGGTTCGAATCCTGCCCAGGGCTGAAAATGATTTCAGTATCGCTGAGCTTCGAGTCGTTACTCCAACTCTCGTGGGCGGGGAGTTGGGTGTGTGTGTGCATGTAAGGTCAAAGCATTACCCATAGATCGGTCATACGAGGTCTGAGCTCTCTTTCGGAAGGGAAATAGCTGTCGATCACGAGTCCAACACGTGGTCCAAAGACCAAGGTGAAAAAAGGTAAACCACACACACACATACACACACACACACACACACACACACACACACACACACACACACACACACACACACACACACACACACACACACACACACACACAATGTTCTGTCCAATAAAAGGGTGAATAGAAAAATCAATTCATAGAAATGAAATATCTTGCTTAACGAAAATTTGTCCCCAAGGCAGAGTTTTCTTCTGAAACAAGAAAACAATCGTTTAGTGTGAGCTTGAATAAAAAATGAAAAAAATTATAAACATATTCCGAAATAAGAAGGGAGATAGTTTTCACTTTCATTAACTCAGAGGACAGGCTATAAATTTTGCTTTATCTAGATAATACCAGATTATTTTATTTGTTTCAAGAGGAGATTCTGGGCTCTGAATAATGGCTGAAAGATAAAGCGGGATTTATGAATATTTGTCACGAAGTATAAGACTTTGAAATTGAGGTACAGGACAATGCACTGGCTAAGTGCCTAGACAGTGTACGTCCTAGTAACTGTTCACATGTTATTGGGAAAAATAAAAAGAAACAAAAAGTGTATCTTTTGTGAGGTACAGTGATGCATTAGCTAGTGATTCAGATGATGGATATAGAACGGTGGGTGTAATTATGGTTGAAATGATGAAGCTTGTGGGTTGAAGTATTTCGATGTGACACACATGAGATGACCAGTGTGTGCTGAAGCTTACGTTAAGTGTGAAGTAATCCCTCGTCTCCGGTAACATTGCGGCTATTATTCTGGCAAGCGTTGGATGGCTTTATTCAACTGAGAGTGGGCAAACAGAACAAGATGGGATCTTGATTAATCCCGACCCCCTTTAGCCCTAAGGGTTCCCTCCCCCGCCGCTAAATAAAAACATTTACCACAAATCAGAAAAAGAAAAGTTATAGAAAATGCTATAATAACTATAGTAAAAAGGGTTGAAACAGAGAATGTACATCTCGATAGGTTGCAAAACTCTCTGAAAATATATTTGTCTTAACATTTGAATGACAGGTTTTTATATAAGCTGTACGGCAGCGGTTCTAAATATGATTACACGCACCTCAAGAATATGAAATGTGAGGTGGTATATGGATTGTATTTTAGATATGGATTTTTAATGGAAGGCTTTGGGATCGAGCTTGAATGCAGCTCAGATGACTTACGGTTGATTTACAGGCGAGAATATGCATATAATAAAAGACAAGTAACAGGTGCTTGTATTAAGCGAAAAGGCTATAAGGAATATAGGGATTCGACGGCCATAGGAACATCATGTAGGCCACTGACCACAAGAATATCTGCACCATCTAAGAAGGCGCACTCCAGCAAGGGAGACAGCAAATACAAATGAATTATGTCTGGTTTATATTGTATATAAAAGTCGAAGACATACTCTAGATTCAGATTAACTTGAAAAGTTCTACTAGATTAGGTTACATTAGGTTGAATTAGATTCACACGAACAGATTTGAGAACATTAGGAATACAAAAAAAAAATGCGGACATAAAATCGGTATATGCACATTTGATCACATCCAAATATAATATTGTACACACAAAGAAATACTATACTTCATTTGATTATATTATAATTTCCAGTAGTATGGCTTTTGTCCCCGTAACTTCCAGTCTGAATCCTTACTACATTCTAATAAAAATTGAATTTAGTCGTTCCTCCGAATGACAGATTGAGGTTGTCCTTGTTGTGAAAAAGTGGACTCTTTCATGATTTAATAATTCTTTTGTTCTGGACTGAAAGTTATGGAAGCGGATCACATTTAAAGTTGAGCTCAAGTTTTACAACCATTTATTTCTTGTCTTGTAAATGAACCAGACTGATGCGGAAACGCTTTGTCTCCCATGCTAGTGATTTGCATAAACATGTCGGGACAAATGCAAGTCAGCCTGTGACAAGGGATTATCTAATAATGTGATAAACTCTTTCATGTGAGATGACTATGACATGGGTTGTGTGTCCCTGAGGCTTATCTTTCATCTATCTTTACATATCATGGACCTTGCCAGTAGTTTCTGGATTTGTGACAACAGTGTTGCTATTCTCTCTCTCTCTCTCTCTGTCTCTATATATATATATCTATATATATATATATATAGGTATATCTATATGTATATATATATATGTGTGTATATAATATATATAATATATATATATATATATATATATATACTTTTTTTTTACATACTGTTTCAGTATAAAGGTTTGCTAATCATTCTACCTCACTTTACATACAGTATTGAAACCTTTAAGATATGTGTGATACATCATTTAATATCAGGTCAACAGATATGTATGTTTTTTCATGGATTTCCATTTCTCCTTTTTGTCTGCCACAGCGAAAGGGGTGACGGCATATGTACCTGTCGGAAGGATTGATACTCTTACTTCATTCAAGTTGAAGCGCTGCTTCAGCGCCTTGTTCTTATCGCATGAGCCAAGGTCTGCTCACCAACACCTCGTTATTGTATTTATCATAGTGCCGTGTGCTGCAAGGCCAGTCTGCATGAGTTACTCAGGTCGGCCAAGTTGTCTTTGGTAATGATTGCGATGACCACATGAAAAACGGCCCCTAAAGGACCTCATTTTGTTGTGCAGTCTTTCATGGCAAGCTTTCGTACTTGGCGATGCTGGAAGGCGGGATGTCTTTCAGTCAAGCAATGGATTTGTCAGTTACCATTTTACATATGTACAAGGTGTCCCAACACCTGAGCCTCCACCCAACTCCACCGCACCCACTCCCTTTCCCAGCCCAACCTAGAAAAGATTTGGAGGAAAGACGAATAAAGAAAAATGTATATATATACGATACCTTATCTGCACATCTTCAAAGCTTTTCTTTAGTATTTGGTGTGCCCACTGCCCGCCGACCGTTCTTTAATTGTTCAAAAACTTACAAAACCTCATTCAATGCTTGATAGACTTCCCTGTTAGCTCTAGTGCTGCAATCTGCTGAAAGCCTTTACGGCAATGGACTGAAGGAAGCTTTGGATGTTTTATAAACTATCTTTATTCACTCAAATACATTCAATCTCTTTTTGGATTTATTGAATTTTTCCCTTCTCCTTGGCAAGAAAATTTGGTGATGACATCCCAGCTTTTCTAGGACAAGTATTGTGCTGTTTGTTCGGGGCGGCTGTCCATCTCATAAATGAATGAATTGCAGCTCCAACTGCATTTGATGAAGTCCACAATGCTGTTCAGGTGCTCGGAAACTCAAGACCGGGATATGGTTCCCGACGAAATATCCTTGGCAACTCTGACTGCCATAGCCATGATGCGGTGGTATATCCACCTTTTCTTCTCGAAACCATCTACTAAGTACCAGCCAACGAGAACATTACTAAACAAAATCTGCAACGGAAAGAGAGAGAAACATCTGATCATCATAAAACGTAATCCTTGAGATGTCCAGTGGATTTGGCTTCCCATCCTGTGAATATATATATATATATATATATATAATATATATATATACATACATATATATATATATATATATATATATATATATAATATATATGTGTGTGTGTGTGTGTGTGTGTGTGCGTGTGTGTGTGTGTGTGTGTGTGTGTGTGTGTGTGTGTGTGTGTGTGTGTGTGTGTGTGTGTTGAACACTTCCAGTGAAAGACCATGCCTGTGTGCTGAGTAGCACACTGGATAGTGGCTGTCACAGCCTGTGGCCCGTCTGTTGATTGGGGTACAGGAATGAGGAATCATGTTGCTCATCGTCGTTTATTAGAAGCCCTCGGGCCTGGTATGCTCCTACAGACTATGGTATCTGTAATTTGCATTAACAAATCAATCCAGATTCTTCATTACATTAACAAATCTTTTCGGTTACTTCATTACATAAACAAATCAATCCAGCTACTTCATTACATTAACAAATCATTTGCACTATGATTCTTTACTCTACACAAATGACTTGGCACTGACACAATTATATCATAAATAATGAACTAATACAATGATACAAATCCAAATTTGCAACACTTCCAATATCACATTCCATACGTCGTGAATTACATACTTAAATCGAGACATTATACGCTGTGAGTTACAGTTAGCTTGAATTATGTAATTGGCATTTACATACATAATGGTCCAATACAATATGGCTCAAATCTAGACATCAGGCAATTGGCATTCACAGTAGCCTTTCATGGACCCCACACTTCCGCAGACAGAGAGCTAGGGCTAAGACTGTGCTGGGAAGACTAAAACGCTCCAAAACTGCAATACTATCCACCAAACGTCGATTGTACCTAACCCTAGTCAGACCAATTCTATGTCAATCCCCGGGATTGAGCCAGCTGACATGTCCCACTAACAACTACGACCATGAGATGTTTCAGAATGCCGCTGTCAAGTTCATCACGGGTTCGCGATGGAGCGACTTCTGAACCGCTGAGTCCCTACACCGAGTTTCCAACATCCATCCACTCAACCAACACAAACACAAACTTCACATAAGACACCTAGAAAGACTGCACGCCAAACACAAACACCTAATACGACATATCACACCTAGCCCACACCGTACAGACTACTTGTCAGCTGCGCCTCTCCCACGTGCAGTGTACACGAGTAATCGTGTATAGCCGCACATATCAATAACGTATCCATTCACCCGCTTTGACTGATCGTGACCAGACGTGCCGCGATATCCTGGGTTCTGTCTAAGTACCACGGACATGAGTCCGTCTTTATCCAGCGGCAAGCGTGAGGAAAGGTAGCAGATTCTCAGAAGACGTGCTATGACTGGCCGGGTTCAGTCCTCGCTGGTAACAACAGCAACAACAACAACAACAACAACAACAACAACAACAACAACAACAACAACAACAACAACAACAACAACAACAACAACAACAACAATTAATTACGATAAATGTCGATATCTCACCCATTAATTATTTATCAGCTGTATGTACACACGCTTAGAGGCAACAACCTTCTATGCATAGCATACTCACACAAAGATATCGCAAACAAAACACGACTACGTGCACAAACATCTACATAAACTTTTCCTTCTACTGAAATCGTTTTGATTTCTAACTTTCTCTCCTACTACATCTTCTCATTTCAGTTTACCTACCACTAAAATTATTTCCAATCGTTCTATCTTTTCCTTAACTAGGCCTCCTACTCCTTTTCTAACTTTGTTGGGTGAGGTTAAGAGGAATAAATATCCCTAAGGTAACCTCACGGTTACATGCATTGATTCCGGCCTCCAAGTCTCCTGCCCACTCCTCCAAAGCCACGACCCCACGAAACAAATATCCCCAAAATCGCTCGGTGGCAATAGCTCTCTTTTATACACAACTCTTTTTTTAATTTTCGTACGGATATCTCTTACCCTCCTACAACTACCGATCCTGCGCAAACGGGTGGTCTGTCCTAGGTAGTTCATAGTCCATAGCTTACCGAAGAAGACGAAGTCGGTCGAACCGTATAAGCAACACTTGTTCTTCCTCCACCCACACTCTCATATATACTGTATATATATATATATATATATATATATATGTGTGTGTGTGTGTGTGTGTGTGTGTGTGTGTGTGTGTGTGTGTGTGTGTGTGTGTGTGTGTTCAATAAAAACGCTGGAGACGTATGCTCTAGAAATGTAAGCTTAACCAATTTAAAGAGAAACAACCGGAGCAGAGCGCTTTCGTATAATACATCGTCAATGCAGAAATACATATAGGGTACAAATAAGCATAATATAATAAGGAAAAAAGAAACGTGGGCACGAGGAGGGATTCATATGTCAACGGTAAGGGAAAAAAAGAACGTGCGACATCCCCGTGAGCACGAGAGGGTGATCAAATCTCAACAGAAGGAAAAGAGGAATATGAAACGCTCCATGGATACAAGATGAAGAGCAAATATCTAATAAAATTTATTTACAAATGGTCTTATAAATAGTACATAGTTGCTGTTTCTAGTTTATATAACCCTAGATTAAGATTGACATTAGCATCTTGTGTGGACTTGATCACATTACTTTCTGTAATATTCCTTTCAATTATGTTATTGTTGAACGTGGTTACACTGTTATTACCCCATTTAATAGGATGATTAAAGGTGCTGAGGTGTTTAAAAATAGCACTTGATTCATTCCCTTCTTTTAAACATGTTTTATTGTAACTGATAGCTCCTTTTTTTCGTTTGACCAATGTAGGATTGGTTACATATTCTGCAAAGAATTTTGTATGCACACATTCTTTGTCAATTTACAGAATTATAATGAGGTATTGTTTAACAGTGCAATAACAACATTTAAACAATACTAATTTCGAAGTGATGACTGATTGTCGTCGTTCATAATATTAATCATTATAATGGTTATTACCATTACCGTTGAAAGCAGCACTATAATTGTCATTAACATTATCATCATCATTGTCATCAATATTGATATCTCCATTATCATCACCAAATCAACCAGCAATGTTGTGATGATTAGCGTCGTCGTCATCGTCCTTGCCATTATCATCGTCTTCGTCTTCATCGTCTTCGTTTTCATCGTCTTTGTCTTCAACATTTTCGTCTTTTTCATCGTCTTCGTCTTCATTGTCATCATCTTCATCTTCATCGTCTTTGTCTTCAACCTCTTCGTCTTCTTCATCGTCTTCGTCTTCTTCATCGTCTTCATTATTTTCATCATCTTCTTCCCCTTCGTCGTCTTCATTACCTTCTTCGCCTTCGTGGTCGTCATGGCCTTCATTGTCTTCAACATCTTTACGGTCTAACTAGTGTATATCAAGTAATCAGATCTCACTAACAATTGTAAAAAATATGCAAACATTCACGCATCAGTAAATATTCATTACATTTATCATTCATAATGTAAGTTTGACTCGTCGCTTCTGTCGTGGATACACTTATAACTGCCTAGTAGTCAAGCATGTTACTAATAATTGCTTGAGTTCCATTTCTTTAAGCCAGCTTATTCTTTCAGGTCAGTGTCATGATGGTGGCGAGAGCGTAACTTTTGTAATTGCACTTTTATTGTCGCACTTAAAGAGCGTTCTGGCTGCGCATCAGCTGATCTCTCCGCCAAGAACTGCGGTCAGGTTGATGAAGGGTTGCTGACTCCTGGGCCAGCTCTAAGTACCCTGTTGCGGTTAGTGCTGCAAGGGATCCTGGTACGGACTATGGGGCTAATGGTAGTCGCCACTAGGCTATGGGATAAATTGCAGAGGTTTTGGAGAGCTAGTGATTGGCGTCTTCTGTCGATTATGGGGGCAGCCGTCTGGGTGGAACTCGTTTTGTTGTTAGAAGGCTACATAGTTCGGGAAGTGCAAGTAATGACGGGGATGACGGGTTATGTGACAACATTTGGAGTTAGTACAAGGAAGGATGGTAGTTGTAATGGTAGTGATTTGGGGTTTATGGTGCTGGGAAATGGCACAGGTGATTATGATAGTGTTGGCTCGAGTTTGGGTAGTAATGGTGTTGGTCGAAGTAGTGTTAGAGTCAAAGTAGCTGTTAGCTGTAGTAATTGTTGAACTAAAGGTGGCAGTAATAAAGGTAATGGAGGTAATGGAAAGTATTTGGGAACTGTTTCTTTATCTTTATGTACAGGAACCTATGCATCTTGCTTTATTGCGACCTCCAGTGATGATTCTGCTTATATTAACCCTTTCTCTGCATAAGGATCAGCTAAACAAAATGAGAGGAATAATCTGAACAAATATGTAGGTCTTCAGTAGCAGATGAAGGGTTTATTGAATTAGGTTTAACTTTAATTCCTGTGAAGGTGTTTCTCTTGCCTGAACAAAATCACCTGGAGGCAGTCAGAAAGTATGTGTAAGTCATTAGATACAAAGAAAAACTTGTGGATTTTGCAAAGAGATCCGCATTTCTTGAGACAAACTGAGAGTGAGTAATGCGTTGGGAAACAGTAACATATGGACAATAATTTAATGAGACATCTCAGGGGAGAATGCTCCAATAATGTTTTCGATATCTTCGTCGCAGAATTAATAGCATGGGGGGATTTACTATGACACCTGTAATTATAAACGTAATTCTCAAACCTTTTGTTTGGGAGCTACGTAGTTTGTCCGTGAAAATGAGGACTTTTTATAAACTTTTTCATATGTGCAGTAGTTTTGCATTATCATAGATTCTAACGTTGTGATCGTAATATAAAATAAAGAAAATTGAAATATACATTTCAGTATTATAGGTTATGGTGGCGTGCCTTCAGCCAAATGAAGTTGTCTGTTGTTAATCAGAATGAAATCTGTAAATTATGACGTCATACCAGAGGGGTAGATCGAGTTTCATCTCCTTTATACAATGTTACTTTATCTAGATCAGGGGTTCTCACCCTTTTTCCTATTACGTACCCCGAGTGTCATCAGACCCCCATACCCCCTTAATCTAACAGAGAATATAGAATGGTAATATATTATTCATTTTATTTTATTTATCTATTTATTTTATTTTGTTTATTTATTGTCTATTTATTTATTTATTTTAGTTGTTTTCATCCGTGAGGGTTCACTGCAGGACTATTGGCCTTGGGGTACGATCCAGCCTTCGTACCTTTCCACATTAGCTTAAAGGTCAACTGAGAAGGTTTTGGATTTTTTTATTTTTTTTTATTTCATGTATTGAAATATAACTTAGAAGAAGTTAGAACACTAAAATGCACGTGTCTAGCAATCTATAGTCTTGATTTTATCTAAATATCATGATTTTAAAAGTGCGTGAGAGCAGACGATTTTTTTAATGTCACAGTTACATTTTCCACCGCTAGGGCATACTGATGACGTAAAAGTTGCTGTTTACATTCTTCAACATGGCCGGCACGCAATACAAAAGTGATTTCACACCGAGTGAAGAAGATTTATCGGATTTGGATGCCCTTCCGTGTTCCATTGTGGGTATGGTACAAGGATACATGTACGAACCAATTTGGATACCCAAACAAAACTCAACTGACGAAGAACATATTGAGAGCGAAGAATCCTCAGAGGATAAACACCCAGAAAGTGCTGGAAATAAGGACTGTTGAGTTCGGCGGAATGCATTACTGCATGCACGTTTTACATACCTAAATGAACACACCACACCAAACCAGACACATGATTTCGTTGGTTTGTCATCAGACGTGCGGATGAAACTCTGAAGGCATGAAATGGTAGGCCTAATACCTAGCAGACGTTGATGGGCCTAGCCCTATCTGTCAGGCCCCAGCATGCCCAGAAGGGCTGGTTTTGATTTTATTTTGTTGGAAAAACATCCACACGACCACCATTAATGACCACTTCCACAGTGCATGGATAGTTCACCGTCTGCACCGAATGATACAGTTCTTTTTGCCAACAGAATCTTTCGGAAAAGAATGAAAATTAATTCCATCCACAGCAGAAAGTTTTGTCGAATCACTGTTGCAGTTTGCGGCGACATAATAAGCAATTGTCGAACTAAATGGTTAATAAAACCTCGCTAACATACAAAATATGACAGATCACTAATCAAGTTGACAGCGTATCACGGCATTTTATTGTGCACGCACATGGCATACATCAGAATGTAAACAGCAAGATTGACATCACAGCTGATAGAGCGTTACGAGAACAGTCGAAGATCTGCGAATGAAAACTTCGTCTGCTACCGATATTTTGATAGACCTTTTTATCACATTGCGTAATAATCAGAATCTATATTTGCATTATGTTATCAAAAAGTGACTGAGCCATACATATAGCATATATTTACCACCTCTTTGAAAACATTCTCAGTTGACCTTTATTAATCAGGCTTGGTTAGGTTGTATCGATAGTTTGATGAGCATGTGAAATACTCAATGTATTACGGCGGAGTACCTCATAGACCTTTTCCAGAGGTTATTCATGTAATCAAAGTAAACAACACTTCAGCCTGAATACCATAAAGATGAGAAGATGTTCAGATTATGCTCATTGGATAATATGCAAAAGACTTTGTAAATCAATTGATTTACAAGAGCCTCTCCTCTCTAGTGTTCTCCAATCTAAACAAAAAATGCTATTACCAGCACGGAAAGGTAGCGAGATGAGGGAGGATTTGATGATAGCCTTTAGAGTAACGTGTCTGATAGGCATGAAATGAATGTATTCATAGGAAGAAGGTAATTTCTAAGGCATACAGATAAATTCACACCTAAAAAAGTAACGCAAAATTTATGCTCAATACAATATCACCTGAATACCAAAGTTTTTAAAAGCTTTGGTATTTAGGTAATATTTAATAACAACAATGCTGTTGAGAACTGAAAAAGAAGGATGTATCTACAGTATACCTTGTAAAGAGTTTGATTTTAAGTACATAGGCCAAACAGGAAAAGATTTAATGTGTGTCAACATAGATACAACATAAGAACGGGTCAAATGTCAAGTGAACTTTTCGTCCACCAAAAAGAGCTCTCCCATAGTATTGACTGGCAAAACACAAAAGTTATTACATCATGTCATAATATTGTAGAAAGGAACATAATTGAATCATGTCACATTAAAAATAGTTTTGAAAATAATATGAACTTAAGCTTAGGTTTGTATAAGTTAGATAATTTTATTATTACAAAGATGGTAAATAATTCTTCTGGAATTGGGTAACATCGGACCTTTCCCAGTTCCTCTTCCACCATGTACATATTGTGACCTTTGGTAATTTTTTGTATTCTTTGTACCCTGATGATGTCTTGAATACACGAAAACGTTCGGTATTCATTTCTTTTATTTTCCAAGTGGTTTCTGCAAGTATATATATATATATATATATATATATATATATATATATATATATATATATATATTTGTATGCTCGAGTTACATACACATATAAGAAATTTTGCTTTCAACGCATCTCCACTGTGATAGTACAATGGAAGTATACGAACGCGGGAAAGTACTTGTACAACACCGAATGGGCCCCAGTGATTAGAGATACCCATTCAGTGTTGTGCAAATACTTTCTCGCGTTCGTATACTTCCAATTGTACTATCATAGTGGAGATGGGTTGAACGCAAAATTTCATATATGTATATATATATATATATATATATATATATATATATATATATATATATATATATATATATATATATATATATATATTTGTGTGGGTGTACGCATTACCCTTTTTATAAAGATACAAACTAATTTTGACCCACACGAAAGATGAAATATATCAAATGTGTTAAAAGTACTTAATCCATAGATATCCCTGTCGATGACATTAAATGTACGCATATGCTATTTGTGTTACCGTTGCAGCTAATGAGAACACTTCAAATTCGTAAGAACGTGTTTAATTCTTCCAATGCGGCGTTTCCTCATTTGAATTCGATTTATATAGAGCGTGCTGAAGGTGTTATTCGTGATAGTCGTAATATTACGATGACACCAGATTTACATAAAGTCAACCAATGCCAACCAGAATGAAATGTACCAAAAAAGTCTACAGAAAAATACTCTAAAAATAACGAGTGTATAAGCTGATATTCTCAGTTGACCTAAATTTCAGTCCTCTGTTCTTGCTACTTTGTGGTCGATTATTCAATTATTTTCTTCACCATAATTATATAATTTTGGGGTGAATAAAATCGTTTGGTGTTAGTCATAAAAAAAATTCTGTGTCCATGGAGAGAAGAGGTTATTTGGGAAGATCTCACTCTAATATGTACGAAATCACCTTTCGATTGCCAGAATGAAGCGTGTAAAGACGGCATCTTAGTAAAGCGTTAATAAGTACAAGTTTGATTCTTAGCATTACGACCTTAGGAGACTTTATTGGCACCCTTACGGACCAGAATTACGCATCATTCTTTTATGATTGGAGACTAACCTCCAATCATGGACCAATGCTAATCATTTGCAACATCTACTTCCTCTTGTTTCTGCTGCTCCATTTTGGAGCTCTCCTTTAAGAAGTCTAATTTGACATCTTCAGTGCGATATTGTTTGTCCCCGAGGGAAGAAACTCTGGTTATATGCAAGAAAATATGAATCTGTTTTCATCACCTGTTCCTAGGGTAAGCTAAACCAAATCGCATGAAATCAGTCAAAATAGTTTGTAAAATTGTCGCCATAACGGAGAAGTTAGTCTACTCATAAAGTAGAAGAGCAGAGAGAGAAACAGCAAAGATTTAAACATGCAAATGACGCCTAACCACAACAATTTCAAGACCGTAAATATAATGAATATAGAAACGGAAGCTACTGTCATAAAGAAAAAAATCTTAACGGTTCGGGCACCACGTTATGCAAACTAAGAATAAGTGGCGGGTGCTTTTCCCTCAGAAGCATTATGGGTAATAGAATAAGCGAAGAACATATAACTTAAAAGGGAAAGGTCATGACATTGCTAATGAGGGATAATTACCGAGCGTTAAATATGGTTAAATACCAACATTTCTCTGGCGTTCGGAAAGAGGGGCCACGGATGATGAAAGTTTGGATTGTAAATTGGTGAGCTCAGGTAACTAGATCTCATGTTATCGACAACCGCAGCAGAGAGGAGTGGTTTCCATGTTGTCACTCCAGAACGGTGACATTCTCACTCAATATTTATTTGTTTATTTATTTAATTACTGCCATTACTATTACCATTGTGTTCTTGTCGGTTACTTTTTTGACATCCTATTATTATCTGTTTTATATACCTGCCTTTATTATTTATGTGCATATAAAAATATCTATAAATGCATGTATATATATATATATATATATATATATTTTTATATATATATATATATATATATATATATATATATATATATATATGTGAGTGTGTGTGTGTGTGTGTGTGTGTGTGTGTGTGTGTGTGTGTGTGTGTGTGTGTGTGTGTGTGTATACATATATACAAACATATATATATACAAATATACATATATATATATATATATATATATATATATATATATATATATATATATATATATATAAATACATGTGTGTGTGTGTATACACACATATATATTTATATATACATGTAAATATATGTATATATATAAATATATATATATATATATATATATATATATATATATATGCGTGTATGTGTGTGTGTCTGTATACATACATATATGTGTATGTGCGCGCGTATGTTTGTGTGCATAAGTTTGTATCAGTGTGTTTGTGCGTGCGTGCGTGCGTGTGTGTGTGTGTGTGTGTGTGTGTGTGTGTGTGTGTGTGTGTGTGTGTGTGTGTGTGTGTGTGTGTGTGTATGTATACATACATATATCTGTATGTGTGTGTATATGTTTCTGCGTATCTGTGTGTTTGTGCGTGCGCGCGCCCACGTGTGTGTGTATTTCTGCGTGTGTGGTTGTGTGTGTGTGTGTGTGTGTGTGTGTGTGTGTGTGTGTGTGTGTGTGTGTGTGTGTGTGTGGGTGTGTATGTGCGTGTGTGTGTTTTAGTTTATATAAGAAGTATAAGTTATCTACAATAACCTGTTGGTGTGGCAGTATATTTTGTGCGTGTGTGTGTGTGTGTGTGTGTGTGTGTGTGTGTGTGTGTGTGTGTGTGTGTGTGTATGTGCGTGTGTGTGTATGTATACATACATATATGTATATGTGTGTGCGTATGTGTGTATATATGTCTGTGTGTATCTGTGTGTTTGTGCGTGCGCCCGCGCGCGCGTGCGTGTGTGTGTGTGTGTGTGTGTGTGTGTGTGTGTGTGTGTGTGTGTGTGTGTGTGTGTGTGTGTGTGTGTGTGTGTGTGTGTGTGTGTGTGTGTGTGTGTGTGTGTGTGTGTGTGTGTGTGTGTGTGTGTGTGTGTGTGTGTGTGTGTGTGTGTGTGTGTGTGTGTGTGTGTATGTGTGTGTGTGTATGTGGGTGTGTGCACATGTGTGTGTTTTAGTTTATATAAGAAGTATATGTTGCTACATGACAATAACTTGTTGGTATGGCAGTATAATATATGTAAGAGTACCTCTTTTAATTTGTATTGGTAATATAAAAGATTTAACTCATTCACTGTTGAAGGTTTCATAAAATCGACTTTTGCGAACCAAACTCGATTTTAAGTATCAAACATAATAGAGAAAGTGGATTTCACCGGAAGGTCCTCAAATCATCCATTGTCAGGCAAAATAAGATCGAAAAACAAGGACCCTATAAGACTCTAATAGATGCTATTTTCGTCCCACAAATAAGCAGAGGCCTTTTAAAAACTAAATGAAATCGTATGGAATTAGGCGGAATAGTAAAATAGTATATTTTGTCTGCATCATTTAAGACGATCTTTCACTTCCTCTATTTCACTCTGGGTTAAGGCTGGCGAGTATATGTACCCTGTCCATACAGTTTCTATGTTTTTTCAAAGAATAATCACGTGAAATTTGCTGCAACAAAAATCATACATTTCTCCATGGATATGATACCTATAGAGAGGTGTTAATCCAATGTAATGTATAGATATCACAATCTGCTGTTAAGGAGGGAAGCAAGGAAGAAGGAACTAGCCATCCAACCCAACTGCATTATCCGGAGGCCGAGTGAACGCATGTCCCTCTATAAGACGTGACCATACACTATGTACCATAGAACCAACTTTGAATATGAATTGTTTCATTGACGAAGACCTTTGTATAGATTTCAGTGGTTGATTTATTTTTCTATATTTATTCTTTACGTTACTATTTAATTTATTTTTCCTTATTTATTCACGTATACATATATGTATATATATAGACAGTATGTGTGTATACAAATATAGCCTATATATAAGTATATATATAATATATATACATATATATGCAAACACACACACATATATACATATATATACATATATATATATGTATATTTATATATATATATATACATATGTATATATAATATATATATATATATATATATATATTTTTTTTTTTTTTTTTTTTTTTTTTTTTTTTTTTTCTTTTTTTTTACTGGGAAGGATATGTGTGCCGACCGACAGACAGAATAAATATATAATTTTCCTTAAAGCGCGGAAGATATTAATTGTGCTAGGCATATATTCGTGGTGAGTAACTTATCACTCAATCTAAAACCTGTTTCTTCTCCACGGTGTTATAAGCAATGCTTCTATTCTTGGAGACAATATGGTACTATAAAGTTAGTAAAAGATATATTCAAAGAGGGATAGCAGAGGTTAGGGACAGTGGAATTTGAAAGTGATCAGTATACTACTTTCATTGACGATGAGTCTGCAATCATCAAAGAATCCTGTCTAAAACCGGAGCTATAGTGTTGTCACTTTACAAAATATGTAAAACCTTATTAAGGTCATCTAATTTTTTGAAATATTCCTAAGGCCCTTACCGCCCCCCCCCAAAAAAAAATAGGCGCGAGAGAAAATTTTGCTCTACATGTCGTTGAACGCGATTGTATAAGTTTATCGTAAAACGCTTAAAAACAGGACGGATAGTGTGAACGCCTTACGTTGAGTATAGTGCAAAACAGGGGAACTAAAGTCTGTCTATCTGTCTGTACCTACTCTTCTGCTTGCCTGTCTGTTTGTATTTATCTGCAGGTGTGTCTGCCTGTCTCCCTGCTTGTCTGTCTGTTTGTTTATCAGTCTGTCTCTCTTTGTCTATATGTCTTTGTCACATTGGTTATTCGGTCAGTATATATGTCTGCCTGTGCCTGACTACCTATCATGTCCGTCTTCTTGCCTTTCTGTCTTTTGATCAATCCATAGGTTAATCGTTCAGCCTGTCTGCCTGTCTACCTGTCTACCTATCTGCCTGTCTTCCGTTTTCCCCATTTGTTAACCATTCGGTCCGTCCCTCTGTCTGTCTGTTCTGTGTGTCTGTCTACCTGTCTGTCTCTCTGTCTGCCCGTCTCTGTCGGGGATTGCATGTGTATTAGCGCTGTGATCTATGCAGCCATCGGGGAACATGAATAGTCAACGCTCGGAAGGGGTTTTTGACCGCCAGACAGCCGCCGAGCCAAAGAGGAGTAAAATGAAAGGGGAGGCCAAACCAAAGACCACTGTACATCATTTTCGCCGCCTGTCTCTCTACGATTGTCTCTTGTTTTCGTTTTGTTTTGGCTTGTTTTGGGTCGCCAAGGACCGGTAATGGGCGTCATTAACCCCCTCTCCCACCCCTCGCTCTCCCTCTGCTGCAAGGGCGGCATGCCACCTGAACAAAATGTTCTGGTAACATTCGCAAAATACTCTTGCCGACGCTAGAGTATGACCCATGACATACCAGAAAGCTCTAACTACATCTCTCGTTGCTATTGCACTAATTCATCTCTGTTTATTTCAAAAGAACAACTGTATGAAGGAAAATATTAAATTCCTGCAAACAGAGGAGATATTATTGCATGAAAGTAGCAAATGGCGACAAAAAATGTTTGAGGGAGCACCATGTGAGTGTAGTCTATATTTCGGGAAAGAATTTTCCTTTATTAGAGATTCGTCATGTATATAGTGAGTAATCCCCGTAGAGATGAGAAGGGGGTCGGAGGTATAAACCTGGATACTTGTCCACCCATACAGTGGGATTATATATGGTTAAAGTTGGAGAAGGACGCTTGCCCGCTCTGTACCTAAAGAAATAAGGCAAAGGAATCGAGAAAACAATCTAAGTTACCACCTCATTGACTGAAAAAAAAAAAAAATTAATCAGTGAACCCAACAGAATTAAAAGGAAGGCTTTGGAATCAGCCATGACACCGGGGTCCTACATCACTAAAGAAAAGAAAGTCTTCTTTGATATTGCACCCCTGTCAATCCACTTATTTTTCATGGTAGACAATACCAGGAAAGTTACCCTGCTTATTTTCTCTCTTTTCTCTTCACAAGTGTCTTATTTTTCCGGTACAGAGTGGGTAAGTATCCTCCGTCCACTCTAGTTAATAATGATCCCACTGTACGTTAAGTTAAGTACTCTACCAGTTTCCTTCAACCTCTTCTGTGGGAGTTGCAGCAGTTATATTCAAAATTTGTAAACTACATCTTTGCACATGATAAAACCTCAGCGCGCAAAATTTCCATTCAAGAATAAAGGCTTCCGTCTCTCCTCATGGTGTTTCCTCTAAAAAGAATGTTATCATACTTCTGGCAAATCTTGGTCCTGGTTCGTCGCCTCAATATTAGGTCAACGAAATGAAAGACTTAGCTACCTCCGCACTCATTACCTTGTTAACCATGATGTCCCTTGCTGTATTGTCTTTAAGTCAAGCAGTGTGATGACAAAGACGATCTTTCATATCAGAGGCGATGAGATGGGAGCGGTGACTCTGATGGGGCGACAGCCTCTCTCGATTAAACACTGTATCGGATGGTACTATCACTGGACTATTTCATTCATCTCCAGAAATAAAAGGGTTAATGAAAACGTCGTAACTTCTTTGATATGGTGACGTCACCTAGACCCAGAGTAAAATATGTATACATAGATGCATATATACATGCACACATACATACATACATACATACAAATATACATACATACGTACATACATACATACGTATATACATACATATATATACATACATACATAAATACATACATACTGTATATACATGCATACATATATTCATACACCCAGATACACATTTATACACACACACACACACACACACACACACACACACACACACACACACACACACATATATATATATATATATATATATATATATATATATATATATATATATACATATATATATACAGACATACACCTGCACGCACGCACACACACACACACACACACACACACACACACACACACACACACACACACACACACACACACATATATATATATATATATATATATATATATATATATATATATATATAAATATATATATATATATATATAAATATATATATATATATATATATACATACATACATACATATATATATATATATATATATATATATATATATATATATACATATATCCACACAAACACACGCTCGAGCGCAAACATACAGGTACGCAAGCACGTACACATGCAGGCACTTACACCTAAACATCCTGCTTAAGAGATCGGTCTCCTTCAGTATGGACGAATGTTCCGTTCAGGCAAATACAAAGCCCCGAGACACCGCCCATCGCCGGCGGAGTACTAAGATGCTGCAGCGGGTCCGGGGAGCAGGTACGGAAAGGTAGAGGCAACAGGAGGCAAAAGGGTGGAAGAGACCTCGTTTGCCCCCAAGCTTCTGCAACCGCATTTGCATGGCAAGATGGGTCTTCAGTCCCGGTCGGTGCGTCTTAACTTAAACGCTACGCCGACCGAGTGCCCCACGCTGGTATGACAACTCGTCCAAGGAATGCAAAAAACGTTCTCTCTCTCTCTCTCTCTCTCTCTCTCTCTCTCTCTCTCTCTCTCTCTCTCTCTCTCTCTCTCTCTCTCTCTCTCTCTCTCTCTCTCTCTCTCTCCCTCTCCCTTTTTCTCTCCCTCTCCGTCCCTCTCTCCCTTCCCATTCTCCTTTTTCCTCTTCCTCTCTCTGTCCCTCTCCTCCTCCCTCTCCCTCACCCTCTGGCCTCTTTCCTCGCTGTATCTTCTTCCCACTGTCTTTAGGTAATTGTCTCTTCCTCTCCTTCCGCATTATTAAAGAACTTTTATTCATCTCTTTATAATCACATATTGACACTCAAAATTATCTTCTGCCTACTTCATCTTTCCTATTGTATTTTTGTGTCATTTGGTTCGTTTCTAGATTTTCCATCCCTCATGATCGATTTTATTTTTTTCGTTTCTTCTTACCATTTTTCATCCATATTTGCCTTTTGAATTTGAATTTGGACACAACTATCGGTTCAGAAGAGGCAGATTCTTAGCCAAAATTTAAATCAGACGCATGTCGATGCCTTGCGTTTTTATACAAGGTTAGTTGAGTTTATCTCTACTGTTATTCAGGTATTAATCAAAAAGATTGGATATCGTACTACAAGAACAACTGAGAAATACTGAGCAAAAATATATAATAAGTATACGTTTAACACAGACATTTTCTCTTGCATTTGAAACAGATCACATTCTCTGTCCAGATTGCTTGTTTGTATATACAATAACAAAATGTATGAGCGAGATTATTTAGTTATATACCTATTTATGAATATATATATATATATATATATATATATATATATGTATATATATATGTATGTATATATACGTATATATATGCATATATATGTATATATATATATATATATATATATATATATATATATATATATATACAGTGTATATATATATATATATATATATATATATATATCCATACATATATGCGTGTGTGTAATATTCATATATACATATGTATATATATATATATATGTAATCATATATATATATATATATATATATATATATATATATATATATATATATATATACATATATTGAACAAGATGGCAACAGATATGTATCTCACCTGAAACTGTAGCAAGGATATGAGAATATGCTTTCAGAACTTCCCAAACCAACATTGATACTCCAACCAATGTTATCATTGAAATGTCATTTCGTCGTCACATAAAGGTCCAGCCGTATTGCCTTGTGTGTTTAGAGCAGTGCGGCCTCAAATGTGAATAACCATTGTCTAAACAGACCCAGGTCCTGGACACTGAACAGCACGAAGATGTGGATTCACAGTGACAGTTTGAAACAATTCATAGTAAACTACAAACTGAAGAGTTTATGGAAGAACTGGGATAGGTCATAAGGGTGGGAGGAAAGCTTACTTAGACATGACAATCAACATTTGTTCTATTGTTGTGGAAAAAAGTAGGATTCTTGATCACTCGAGAGGCAGACTGTTAACAACAAAAATCCAGCTACGTTGCTTGGATTTGATATGGCTGCATAATGGATGTACTGGAAATGGTATAGGATTATGCTCTAGCTTTGCAAAGTTCAAATCGCAGTATTAAAAGCGGGAGATA
The DNA here is from genome assembly GCF_046742065.1 of Oratosquilla oratoria. Lineage (NCBI taxonomy): Eukaryota > Metazoa > Arthropoda > Malacostraca > Stomatopoda > Squillidae > Oratosquilla > Oratosquilla oratoria. The sequence goes on along the minus strand of NC_134809.1, from coordinate 33,408,988 downwards.
TTAAATAGACAATAGAAACTACAGACCCATTACGAGAGCACAACAGCATCTTGCATCACGGACACCTTGGTGGCTACTTGGCCCGGGCGGTATTTTGAATCACGACCCTTCCCCGGATCTCAGCCATCACGGCATCTCGCACTCTTGTAAAGAGCATCCTGGCACCATTTCGCCCAGTTACTCACGCCAAAAAGATGGACGTTTGCCATTCCCTTCGCGACGTGTGGTCACGGGGGTGAAAAGAATAACACACACTCACACCTCACCTCTCACATAAATGTGCACGCTCACTCACTCATTTACGCGCTCATACTCACGCACTTCCACCCACAAACACGCACACATACACGCACACACACACACACACACACACACACACACACACACACACACACACACACACACACACACACACACACACACACACACACACACACATATATATATATATATATATATATATATATATATATATATATATATATATATATATATATACACATGTATATATATATACACATGTATATATATATATATAATATATATATATATAATATGTGTGTGTGTGTGTGTGTGTGTGTGTGTGTGTGTGTGCGTGTATCTTAGGCATTGGACATTATATAAGTTTGAAAATGTCATTCCTAAACAGATTTTGCTATTTTCGACAGAGCTAATATAGTTTCTCTTTTTTTTTGTATAATTTTGTAAACCTCCTATATATCTGTCTCCCTATTTCTCTCTCTGTCTCTGTCTGTGTGTCTCTCTCTCTCTCTCTCTCTCTCTCTCTCTCTCTCTCTCTCTCTCTCTCTCTCTCTCTCTCTCTCTCTCTCTCTCTCTCTCTCTCTCTCTCTCTCTCTCTCTCTCTCTCGCTCTTTCTTTCTCTTTTATCTCTCCCTCTCTCTCTCTTTCTCTCTCCCTTGAAATACTTCATCTTATTGTGTTGTGTTCTGGACTAGTTCGTTTCTTCCATCTAGATTGTGTTCATGTCATTTTCAAAATTTGTATATTTTTTCGTTCATCTTTATTGCTTTTGTCTTTATGATTCATCCTTCCCATAATTTTTCCTACCTTCCCTTCTTTCTTCTCCCAATTTCTCTTCACCTCCTCTATTCTCTTGTTCCTTTCTTTAGTCAATCTTATCACCGTCTCTTCCCTTTTTTCTTGTTTTTTTTTTATGTTAAATATTTCCCTTTATTGTAGCCTTTTTATTTGTTATTCTTACTTATTCTATTGTCTTGTCTTCCTGCCCTTCCTGCATCACCCCTCCACATCCGTCATTACGTTTTCTTCCGTTTCCGCTCTTCAGTCCCTTTCCACTCTATAACGTTCGCGGTGGAGCGGTTACAACCAACTCGCCACTTCATCGTTCCGTATGGTAATAGTCGACCAGATTAAAAAAAAAAAAAAAAAATGGGATTCGGTCAAGTTCCTGTTTGAAGAAGCTCGCATTCGTCTCTCTCCATGGCAAGGTGGGAAGATGAAGGGTGCAACTTGGCTTTTGACTTCCACTTGACTAGTAGCCAGTTTGCGGAAAGATAGAGCAACGATAAGGCAAGTGATTGGTCGACGGCTTGACTGCCTCCGTCCGTGATTGGCTCGTGATTGGCCATCTGTTGGCGGTGCATGTCAACTCACTTGTTTTCCTGCAGTTAGAGACAATTATTGTGGAGAGTGGAAGAGTTAAGATGGAATTAACGGAGAATCATATGCAAGTGGGTCGGTTTACGTCTCACCCGTCTTTTGAGATCTGTGCAGATGGCGTTCAAATTCCGTTTGTTACACTGAGTTACAATGGTAAAACATGCCAACAGGAAACCTTTTGGTCTATAACAAGGTTGGAGAAAAAAAATGCTTCGGTGTTTATCCAAGTTTATTTTTCAAACTTGGATCTGTATTACATTCAATTACCTCACCTAGAAGCTTGTTCCATTCCCTAACGATGTGGCTGTCAAAAGTGTTCCTATCTACTTGTAAGTTAAATGTACGTTCTGACATCATCAGTTCTCTTTAAAAACTGGAAGGTTTGTCTTAGGTACCTCTTTTTTTTTTTCTTTCTTTTTTTAGAATAGTACAAATGCGTTTAGATTTTTTTTTTATCATTTGATTATAAATGGTGTGATTTTTGTGACTCAACAATGTACTTTTTTCAAATCAATCAATGTCATTAATGAGACCTCGGGATATTGCGGAAGTGGTATATTTCAAGTGTTGCGGTAGGACGTTTTGAAGTAAGAAGATTACGCCATCATTTCTAGTATCCTATTTTCTTTCTCAGACAGATATAAAATACCAGGATATGGACGTGACCGATAACTACAACAGAAATATTTCCATTCCCCACTTGGGATAAGATTTTTCTAAATATCTTTTAGTCGTACTTTTCATCATTCATACCTATGTGTATAACTTTATACACAGCGCGTTGATGATGGTGAAATGAAATGGGTCGTAAATAGAGTTAGAGGGGAGTTCGATTGTACAAAGCACAAGTTTGAGTTGTGAGTTGCGACTTCATCATCAATGGTTTACTGGATTATCTCCCTATCCCCTTAAGGGGTCAATGCAGTCTCTGTATCCCACCACAGTACAAATTTGTCGACGTTTCGCTACCATATATTGTACTGTGATGGTTATGTTTGACTAATGACTGAAAAAAGAGTTCATCATTGATGATCTGATAATTTAAGTACAGAAATGACTCGGTTTGTTCCAGAAGGATTGCAGTTCGATAGTTTTTTATGTCTTTGTCACCAGGTACCAAGAACTGTTTCCTTAACTATGCACGTTGCATTGAGATTTTATGTACTTTTGTAACGTGGAAGATATGAGTTTCATCCCCGATACTCAGCGCTTCTATTCTCAAGGTCAATATTATCGCGACGAATTGACTGGGCCAGAATGGTGGTGAAAGAGAGGGTAGCATAAAGGAGGAAGAGTAGAAATTAAAGATTTATCAGCATTCTTCTTTGAATGGAAATTATTTCAATGATAAAGGAATGCTGCGTAGCTCTGGTCCATAGTAATATCATTAAAGCCCCTATGGTATAGACTGCATAGTACGGGCTGCAAATGGCTTCGTTCGATGTGCTTCTACCCTCCAAATTGGTGAGCCACGCTCACACCAACGCGTTTAACTTATACGTTTTTACTGCGATGTTACTTCGGTGTTAACGCGCCCTGTCGTACTAGAAATGCATTGATCGAACTGATACCGAGGTAACATTGAGATAACACTGCGCGGTGTCAGAGAAACTAAGACTCTCCAAAAAATTCAAACCTCCTTAAAATTTAAAACTTCACACCGCGTTGCCAGTACGATGTTCCAAACCGAACTGGCATAGAAGTGGTATCGAAATTTAAACGCATTACCTGACGTAGGATAGAACTACCAACGCGTGCATCGAAGTGATAATAAAGTCACCATAGTATCACTGAGTTTGTTACCGTAGTAGCACCGAGTTGACCTTGCAATAGTAGAGCATCAAAGCCGCGTCAGCCCTCCAAATCGTATCGAAACCGAAGTGACATCGAACTGGCAAAGAAGTAAGAACATCATGGAAGTGCATACGCCGTACTGACACCGAAATAACACAGATCTGAAGGGTAGAAACGCATCGAACGCAGTAATTTGCAAATATTGCAACCCGTTCTAGCACCGAGCTAGAACTGCAGGTTTGACATTTTTGGGAAGCCTTCGCGGTCGATGCGTTTGACCTTGCGTTTGTGTGCTATCACGATGTTATCTCGGTATTAGTTCGACTCATGCATTTCTAGTACGACAGGGCGCCTTTACTCCAAAGTAACATCAAAATAAAAAGGCGTTAGTAAGAGCGTGGCTGAAGCGATAATAAAGATGGTTACCAAACGAAGTCTGTGACAACGGAGTGCATGGAAGAACTACTTGGCACGGTATTGTAAATTTAAGAAACAGGTCTTTTGGGGTTTTGCTGACATGTATGGTATTAATAAAGGTTTTCGTTGGCATATAATTGTAAAAGCGGCCGACAGTGGTAGTCTTGATAACAAAAGTAAACAAAAGACTTCACTTGTTCATTCGTGGGACAAGTTACGATTTGGCAGTTTTTGCACCTTTGTTACCAGATACCAAGCCTGCACGTCACAGTCTAGGAACTTGTTTAATCAATTGTACAAAGAAAGTAATTCAGCCAGAACGGGGTGTCGGTCGGTCGAGAACATGTTCAAGTCAGCCGGGGTGGATGGGCTACTTCCTCAACTATCTTATGCATTCTAGTATTTGCCACAAGGTATCACTTTGTAGTAGGAAAAAAGAATACCATCACCCTGTTCTCATATGTTCCTAAAAGGTGACTTGAAAGGGCAGAACGAGGAGACTATGGACTTCCTCTTTTCGTAGTTTTCTCCTGCGGCCTAATGTTAGCATGCGCACTATCAAAATTGATCCCTATCTTTGACCACTTGCATGATGGATATTTGCCAAAGGAAGACTGAACCGGTAGTTTAGATTAATGTTTGTTTTTATTATTATTAATTGAATTACGAAATTAATTGTTATTTACTTATTTATTTATCTTTTTTTTTTATTAACCTTACTTTTTATTTTCAAAATACTTGGAATGGTATTTGATAATGTCAAGGTGACCTAACTGATGTTTCAGCTGGTTAACTGTTTATTTTGAAAAATAAATTTAGATGTTAAAGAAATAGGCGTGTGTGTGAATGAATCAAAACCAAACCAAAGAATGTTTGATGAGGGGAGGGGGAATAGTGGAAAGATAGACTTTGAGATTGAAATGAGGGAAGAATATTAGAGATTAAAAAATTATAGAGGGGACAAGGAAATTTGGAATTTGGAAACCTGAAGAAGCTAATAATTTCTATTTTCAACCATTCCTTCTTATTTATTTCCTTCACCACCCCTGTGCCTCTCTCATCGAGAATATGTATTCTCTAAGGAAAGAACCGCTGGAAAAATACTAGATACTCTGTGATGAAAGTAACCGAGATGGCAGACAAAGGAAATGGCAAGAATGAGTGAACCGGAAAGAAAAATTGTGATAGTGGAAACGTATTACATTTAGACTTATGGAAGAATCGAAAGTTGAGGGGAAGAAAAATTCTAAAAACTGTATAAGGAGAGAAAGGTACGTGAGAAAGAAGAAATATGAACAAAGAGATGACCCCTAGACGAGGAAAGATGACCAAGAGATGACGCAAAGCACATGTAATAAGAAAGGGTTCATCATTGTGGGACAAGAATAATCATACATACGAATAGGCAGGCAATGAGCAAGGAACGATAGAGAAACGAACGGATAAAGCGAGAGAGGGAGGGAAGGAAGAAGTGAGAGTCTCACAGAGGACGAGAGTGAAGGAGAGAGGAAAGGATAGAATGAGAAAGGGAGGTAAGGAGGGAGGGTGGGAGGAATCGAAGACTATAGTGATATAATCTATTCAGATAACCTTTGCCATTTGAATAATGATTGAGATAATGACATTGCATTTCTGAGTCTAACCAATACAAATGTGTTCATATCTGCAATTGTTCTCGGTGTATATGCATACTTGTGTTCCGAACAGCGACCTGTCAGCCGTAAATTCTTCGAAAATATTTGATCTTGGAGGATATAAAAAGAAAAAAAAATATGATGTGGGAGAGTGTTCCTGTGTTACGGGATTTAGGGAAAAGGACGATTGTAAATGTAAAGAAAATGTGGAGTAAGGTTGGTTGGTTGGTGGCTCGGGTTCATTAGGGGCTTTTAGGATGAAAGCCCCGAGGCCCAACTCTTTAAGTGCTTTGTTGTCTCGGAAAGTAATGCCTTTTTCGTCCTCTAATTTCTCTCTTTTCTGTTTCACAGAGTGCCTCTCCCACTAATCATCTCCCTCTCTCTCTCTCTCTCTCTCCCTACAACCCCATATCGCGCTGTCTCTCTCTCTTTCTCTCTCTCCCTCTCTCTCTCTCTCTCTCTCTCTCTCTCTCTCTACAACCCCATACCGCGCTGTCTCTCTCTGTTTCTCTCTCTCCCTCTCTCTCTCTTTCTCTCTCTCTCTCTCTCTCTCTCTCTCTCTCTCTCTCTCTCTCTCTCTCTCTCTCTCTCTCTCTCTCTCTCTCTC
>NC_134809.1:33387895-33392895 GCF_046742065.1 Oratosquilla oratoria | reverse complement strand
CAGACACTCCGCATGACACCCTTCTAACCCAGGTGCCTTGCCTGTTCTCATAATTTCATAGCTACTTGCATTTCATCTTTTCTTATTTCTCCTTCATTTTCCTCTCCCATCACCGCTATTTTCTTTGCACTTCCCACCACTACCACCACTCCCTCCCTATCCTCCTGCACATTCAACGGCTCTCTAAAATATTCCGCTTATCTTCCCCTTACCGCTCTCTCTTCCATTAAGATCTGTCCATCTGCGTCTTTTACCTTTTCTTCTCTACTTGACTCCCCTCCCCTTCCTCTCTTAATTTCCTTCCAAAACACCTTTTTATTGCTTTCAAAAAGTTCTGTCATACTCCTCCCCCATTTTACCTCTGCTGTCCTTTTTGCCTCCTTTATCTTTTGTTTTGCTCCTCTTCTTTTTCCTTTCTACCTCTCATGTTTTCTCTCATCCTACTTTGCAACCAGTCCGTGAATGCTCGCTTCTTCTCTTCTGCTACCTTCTTCACTTCATCAGCCCACCACTCACTACCTTTCCTCCTATTCCCTTCCATCCTCCTTGTTCTACCTACCATCTTTGCACACCTTGTCACTTCCTCTCTGAAACATTTTCATTCTTCTTCAACTCCTACTTCTACTCTATCCTTCACATCTTCCCACATCTCTTTCAGCTTATCCTTGTACTCCTCCTCCTTTTCCTTTTCTTTTAAACATTTTGCTTTAAGTTTCTCTTCACCTTTCTCCCTTTGTCTTCTTTTTCCACTTGTCCTCTACTCTCAATTTGCCTTAAAAAAGAGTTTATATATATATATATATATATATATATATATATATATATATATATATACATATATTATTTCCCCGCTCTCTCCCCTAAAAACATGAACATCCATAACTCTTCCTACTCTTTTCCTAGATACCACTACATAGTCCATCAATGTCTTATCAACCATCCTTCCATCCACCACCCTCTCCCATGTGTTCTTATGCTGGCCTCCCTAAAATCTGTTTTAGCTACCATAAATTATTTTTTCTGAACACATCTCCATTAACTCTCCACTATAGTTTTTACCTGGCACTCCACACTTCCCAACAACTCCATCTATTGGTTTATCCCCTACTCTAGTATTGAAATCTCCCAATACCACTACAATAATATTCCTCCTAAAACTCTCTACGGACTGTCTAAAAAGCCTCCCTTTGTTTTACACTTTTCTCACTATCAGTCCCATATGTGTTTACAAAGACCCACATCTCCTTCCCCAGTTTCATTTTCATCCACATTAATCATATAGAAACCTTCCACTCCACCACACGCTTACCTATCTCCTCACTTACTAGCAGATCCTCTCCTTTCCTCGTTTTCTGCTCAGTCCCGACACCCTCCCCACCATACTCCCAAAATCAAAATCACCCCTTTCTTTCAACCTAGTTTCACTTAATGCCAACACATCTATTTTCCTTCTCACAAACATACTGCCTTTCTCTTCCCTTTTAGTCTCATCTATACCACACCCACACACATTAAAAGACCCAAACTTTAGGGTTCTGCTTGGAAAACTCGTCCCAATGAGAATAATAATAACAACAATATTATTGTTATTATTATTATTATTATTATTATTACTACTACTACTACTACTACTACTACTACTATTACTACTACTAGTTCTACTACTACTATTACTACTACTATTACTATCACTATTATTATTATTATTATTATTATTATTATTGTCATTATTATTATTGTCATTGATAATAATAACAATAATAGCAATAATAATAATAATGATAACATTAATAACAATAATAGTAATAATAATAACAATAATAGTAATAATAATAACAATAATAGTAATAATAATAACAATAATAGTAATAATAATAATAATAACAATAATAGTAATAATAATAATAATAACAATAGTAATAATTTTTTTCTCGCCTTTCTCACCCTACGCCTGGTAGGAATAATCCTGTCAGCGGCAGCTCTTCACTAGACTTCTCCATGCGTCTCTATCTTCATAGGTCTCTTTTTCTTTTACTTCATAATAATAATAATAATAATAACAATAATAACAATAATAATAATGATAATAATAATAATGGTAATAATAATGATATAATGACAATAACAATAATAATAATAATATTAATGATAATAATAATAGCAGAAGTAAGGATAATGATATTACCACTACTACTAGTGCTGCTGCTGTTGCTGCTGCTACTACTACAACTAGTATTAATTCTACCACTACCACCACCACTTTTATTGCAAATACTACTAGTACTAGTATCAGTACTACAACTGGTACTACCATTGTACTGCCATTAACATATGCGACTAATAATATCAATATCCCAATTATCATTGGCACCACCAATAGCTTACCACCATCTCACCAAAACTACTGTACCACAACAATCACATCAAAACCATCACATTACAACTATCACATTGAACCACCAGCAAAAAGATACCATAACAACTATAACTACTACTTCCATAACCACTACCAACACTATTACCATTATCATCATCATCACCACAACTATCACCATTACTGTCAAGTGCAAACTCCACCGCCACCATCGCCACTGCCAGCGCTTCCGTCACTACCACCGCCACAACCACTAACAATACTACCTTCACCACTACCACCGCCAGACACCATCACCATCAGCACTACCACCACTACCGCCACGCCAACCACCAATAACACCACACCTAACACCATCACCACAACTAACACCACTACTATCACGACTATCACCACTATCCCAAGAAATGCCGTCAATTGGAGCACCAAAGGCCTCGATATTCCTTAAGATGTTAAAGACGATTTGGATAAGGTAATGGCAGCCAAGGTTGTAGTGTCCGTAATGACGCTGTCGAGGACATCTAGATGAAAGAAGTAGTGGCGGTATCGGTGTCGGCGGCGTAGACGGGGGAGGAGTAGGAAAAGAAAGAGAAAGATCATGAATAAGAGAAAGAGAAAAAAAAATAAGAAAAAATGTGAAACAGAAGAAGGGGAAAGAAGTGAAAGAAGGATGTAAAACAGGAGGGAAAAGGAAGTGATGGAGGATAAGGAGAGGAAGAGGAGATGGTGTGGATGAGAAGGAGAAAGAAAAGGAGAAGTAAAATAAGTCAGAGGAAAAGAAGGAGTAAAAGGAGGAAAAAAGGAATAGAAGAAATAGGAAACAAGGAATAGAAGGAGAGCGAAAAAGGAAATAGAGGAAATAGAAGAGTAGGAGACTAAGGAGTTGGATGAAGATAAGGAAAGTAAGAGGAAGGAGGAGGAATAGGAGGAATAGGAGTAGTAAAAACAGAAGGAAATGAAACAGAGGAAAGGAGAGAAGGAATAGGAGGAGGGAAAAAAAGGATGAAAGACGAGAGTACAAGGAAACAAAGGAGTAGGAGGAGGAGAAGGAAACGGAGGAGTACAAGAAGGAACTAAAATTATTATTATAATTATTAAGGGGAAAAGAAATAACGAAGAGGAAAAGGAGGAGGAGGGAAAGGAGTATAAGGAAAAGAAGGAGGTAGAAAAGCAGGGGCAGGAGGAAAAAATAAAACAAACAGAAAAAAGAGGACAAGGAAGATAAGAACGAAAAGGAAAAAGAGGAAGAGGAAGAAGAAAGGAAGAGTGGGGAACTGGTGTAGTGGACGAGACAGATTAAGAGTAAAGCAAAGGTAACTAAGAAAGTACCTATCGTAATGATGACGGTGATAATAAGAAAGGTTGTGAGGAACGCGCCAGAGAAGGGACGATGGTGCTATTGGTAATGATAACACTTCTGAGATAACTCTGGGACAGGCGGTCAGAGACGGAAAGGTAGCTGGAACGCATTTTTCATTTGTTTTCATTATCTTTATTTTACTTCGTTTTTTGTTATTTTTTTCAAGGAAATGTGACGCTGCATTCTGCAAATACTTCTTTATTCGTAAAACAAGAACAACAGTAAGAACAATGAGTACAATTGTGATTAGGATATTCAGGAAGTAACAATTATCGGTGAAATTTATGTATTGATGGCATGCACATGCAGCTGGCGGATTATGCTCTCAAAGTCGAAAAAAAATCGGTTAAGAAGATGAAGAAGAAGAAGAAGAAGAGAGGTGCCCATGCACAGACAAACAGACTGACTTCCGGACGCAGACAGACAGAACAAAAAAATTCGCCGGCCATATGTAAAATCAAGAGCCAAGCACATTCTGTAACACCTCGCACGACACTCGACAAAGTATATTTTCAGATAACGACAGCGTAATGGGATTCGGATACATACATCAAAACACAAACTCACCTCGGAGCTACACCATTCGCCTCAGAGGCAGAAACATTTCTCAGAGCGAAAGTTGATGGGGACTCGTTAATATGAGGCAGATGTCTCGTTAACCAAAGGGATCTTGCTATGCTTGGTGCTTGTGCTGTTCATTGTGTTGTGCATGATTACGCTCGCTGAAGGCCTAAATCAAGCAAAAAGAAAATGAAGTCAATGAAAGGGACTTCTATTTCTTGTTTTGGAAAATGCAGTAATTGTGTTAGAGGTGTAGAAATGTGACCGGCATTATACATTATTTTCTATACTCACCCTTCCAATAGAACAATCGAATCGTCATCATCATCATCATTATTATCATCATCATCATTAACATCATTATCATCATCATTGTCATCATCATTGTCATCATCATCATCATCATCATCATCATCATCATCATCATCATCATCATCATCATCATCATCCGTCATCATCATCATCATCATCATCATCATCATCATCATCATCATCATCATCATCATCATCATCATCATCATCATCATCATCATCATCATCATCATCATCATCATCATCATCATCATCATCATCATCATCATCATCATCATAATCTTTATCACTATCATCAATTGGAAATATACGCCTCATACACACGCAGACAAAGGCATTCCCTATGGTTTCTTCCAGCAAATATCTATACTGTACAGCCATGAATATTATGGG
>NC_134809.1:33367895-33370395 GCF_046742065.1 Oratosquilla oratoria | reverse complement strand
CATCTTTCTCTGAGAAACACGTAAGTCAAAATGAGGTGAGTGGCGTGACTTTCACCGAAAGAAAGACTTCCAGGGTTCCGTGTTCCCCTCCTCACGTCTTCTTTAACTTAAAGGAGTCTACAGTCCTTTTGTCATAACAGACATGATTGCTTTATTCAGTAGAATATTCGCCAGATAAAGAACATGGTATAAAGCTTTACTACATCATGAAGGAATGGTAAAATCCCTAAACTATAGTGGATTTTCAAAGTGATGTGATCATGTTGCAATTTTGCGTAAAACAAACAATTAAGGTCTAAACATTTCGTGGCGAGGTTGAGTTGGAATAAAGGCATGAGGAAGAAGCTTCCACTTGACCATGTAAGGGCAAAGATCTATTTACCAGGATAAAATCGCTTGTTATAGTGTAAAGCGTTCGATGCCCCCCGACAGACCTCGAGACGACGGGAGTTCGTATGTAGGTGGCAGCCCGGGCACGGAAAGTTAGTTACCGAAGAACATCAATCGTTGATATGCTCCCCAGTGCAGCAATACCCTAATTATATAATTGTGGTTTTGTTTTATTCACCTGAAAATAGGGTCCTTCAGCAGAACAATATTTTGCTAAATCATGAATACCGGTCAAGGTGAATCAAGCCCCTAAGTTGAATAGAATTTTATCGTGATTTTCTTTATAGAATTTAGATTACGCGTCGCTTCATTGGCGGGAATGAAGTGGCAAAGGGTAAAGACGAATCGTTATAGATTTCGGATTCAGCAAGCTTTAGCAAGCGTAGATTTCCCGTATTCGAATTATTTCCGGTGAATTAGAGGTCAGTAGTCTAATTGATATTCTACACAGTTCAACTCCAGTTCTTTGCCACATGAATTCTACATCTCTGGCTACCGCAGTAAAGAAACAAATAAGAGAATCTTCCAACACCTTGACTTAAACCTTACGATCGTAGAATTTTGGTGAATCCGAACCGAAAATGAAAAATGACAATGTGATCATTTCCTGATTTACCAAAAAAAAACTGAGTGCTGGAGGATTTTGTTTCTGACTTACAATCTAGACGAAGCATATTTTCCATTTCCACTCGGATTCTCTAAACTGAAAACATTTGTGTTGATGTTAGCCAGAACAAAATCCTAAAATTACAAAATCTAATAGAACGGGACCAAAGTTGTCACGATGACACTTTAATCGAGAGAGTTGTGTTTCCTGTTGGCACTTGGATTACTCTGAGCTGAATGAAAAATAATCTTGCATATGAACAGAAATCCATTAATATACTCGTACTCTGCAATCAAAATGATAATGGATAGAGCCATAGAAAAATACAATGTTTATATATATATATATATATATATATATATATATATATATATATATATATACATATATATATATGCATATATATATATATATATGTATTTATATATATATATTATATATATATATACATATATGTATATATAGATATGTATATATGTACATATATATGTATATATATATATATACTATATATATACATATATGTATACATATATATATATGTATGTATATATATATATTTATATATATATATATATATATACATATATATATTTATATATGTATATATGTACATATATATGTATATATATATATATACTATATATATACATATATGTATACATATATATATATGTATGTATATATATATATAAATATATATATATATATATATATATATATGTGTGTGTGTGTGTGTGTGTGTGTGTGTGTGTGTGTGTGTGTGTGTGTGTGTGTGTGTGTGTGTGTGTGTGTGTGTTCACCATAGTCTTTGGATCACGTGTTGGACTCGTGATCGATAGCTATTTCCCTCCCGCAAGAGAGCTCAGAGCTCGTATGACCGATATATGGGTAATGCTGTGACCTTACACGCACACACACATCCAACTCCCCGCCCACGAGAGTTGGAGTAACGACTCGAAGCGCAGCGATACTGATATTATTTCAGCCCTGGGCAGGATTCGAACCCGGACCGCCGTAGTGACAGTTGGAGACTCTACCAACCGCGCCACTTAGTGTGTGTGTGTGTTTGTGTGTGTGTGTGTGTGTGTGTGTGTGTGTGTGTGTGTGTGTGTGTGTGTGTGTGTGTGTGTGTGTGTGTGTGTGTGTGTGTGTGTGTGTGTGTGTCCATCGTTTGATGTTAATTTCTTGTGGAAGTATCAGATACATATGTTTCCCTGTCGCGATATTCCGAAAATTAAGAAATATCGTATACAAATCCAACAATGATTATATATATGCATATATATATATATATATATATATATATATATATATATATATTGATATATATGTATATATATATATGTATATATATACATATTGCGATGGTGAGTTTAGGAACGAAACTATGGAGACGCAGGGAATGTACAAACAAGCACGGGAGAGTATGAGACAGAAGAAGAACTCGAGCTCCTCCCATGTACTGAACGAACAAGACGTAGCGGACACACGCCGGCCGGT
>NC_134809.1:33342895-33352895 GCF_046742065.1 Oratosquilla oratoria | reverse complement strand
CACTCTACGATGATGAAGATAATAAGCATGTTAGATTGGAATAGATTCTCTGTCTTGGAATAGTCCTGGCTCTGAATCTCACCATAAGATGAAGTTTCTCGATGGCTAAGTGAATAAAATCAATTGACGGCCAGAATAAAGGTACAAAGTCTCCTTAACAGTGAAAGGATTCATTGAGATAGGTCTTCGTCTGGTGAATAAAAAAGCCTGAGTAGAGTCAGAATGAGTGTATTTGTCGTCGCTAGGGTCAGTCAAAACGACATCTTCATTTCCATTATGATGCCGTGAAAATATGCATCATAAGAAGTGTATGTACTCTCAAACTTAGGTTCATTTGATATTGACCATGAAGGTACCCAAAAGCAGAAACAAGTGTTGACTGGTGGCAACAAACTGAACTTATGGCTTAAAAAGTATAATAAATCCAGACGCTAACGTATGCTTTCCAAAACAACTTCTAGTGTTTTTTTTTTTATTACGCTAAGATGGATAAGCTTATTTTACGCCAGGCTAAAATAGGTATCACCACATTTCGGCTAGGGATTCGAAACAACTATCTCTGACGATAAACCATCAGAAACTACCATACCAAGAGCTATGTCGATCGAGCTCGGCGCATTTTTCTCATGGTGACGGCGACACGGTCGCCTACATTCACCGTCATTAGCAAGAAAAGATTAATGTCTAAAACAATGTTGATAGAAATTGTTTTTAGCATCTGAGGCAAACGGCCCCACATAATAATCATCACACAGCACTAAACTCATTTGTGTAATGCTGAGAGTCATTTTCCTCGGCCTTGGTGGACACTGTAATTGTTTTCATTTCTTATTTGATTTCATTCTTTTTCTCATTTCTTCATAGCTTACTTATTCATTTATTTGTTTATTTATATATGTTTATTATTTTCGTTTATATATTCATGTATCTATTCATTTATTTATTGATATATCTTGTTTATTAACCACTTTTATCTTTTATTTATTGATTTGCTTATCAAAATAATTATTTATACATCTATTCATTTATTCATCTCTTTATTTATTCAGTTACCAATTCATTTATTTATTCATTAACTTTATCTTTTTATTTTTCACTTTGTCATTCAGAGAGAAAGAGAGAGAGAGAGAGAGAGAGAGAGAGAGAGAGAGAAAGTGAGACAGAGGCAGAAAGAAAGAGAGAGAAAGTGAGACAGAGGCAGAAAGAGAGAGAGAGAGAGAGAGAGAGAGTGAGGAAAAGAGAAAGGTGAGGTGTCTGTGGGGGGGGGCTAGGCATGATGTTTTTAGCCCCTATGTATTGACCGCGCCCATTTAGGCTGAAAGAATTGAATGGCGTTATCCACAAAAAAAAAAAAAAAAATGAAGAACGGCACAGAAGCTTTGTACTATTAGATCATACAATTTTACTTTTTTTTTCCTAAGGACGTTTTTCTTGCTTCCGGACTTTTATCTATGAAATCTACCGGTTATTTTCATGATTACAGGCAATGAAGTTAGTAAAATTCTTCCTTTTAATAGCAAAAACCGGTCTCCAGGACTGTGAAAAGATTTTACTTGTACGGCCCACTCATTATGCCCACACATGACGATGGCGCCCCGTAAGAGCAGTAAGGTCATCTGAATTTGGCGACTATAAAATCTTTGGAGTGCGTCATTGGAGCAAAAAGAAGAACAAAAAGAGGAAGAAGAAGATAAAGAAGGAGAAGAATAAGATGAAGAAGAACCAGAAGTAGAAGAAGAAAACGAAGAAGTACCAGAAGTAGAAGAAGGAAAAAGAAGAAAAGGAAGAATTAGAGAAGAAAGAATGACGAACGTTTGAAGACCATGTTGAAGAGATGAATCTACTCTTTGAAGTTCATTTTTAATTGTCCACAGCAGGATAGGTCCATCTCATGAAGGACGAAATATTGACACAATCAGACTCTATAGGAGTGTAGAGGAGTTGGGATGTACAGTAGTTCATTTTACATTTGTGGAGGTTTTCTTCATAAATGTTGACATTTGGGTGGCACTTTATAGATTCCTTTATCTATTTATTTTTTCTTAATGTTAGCTTTATGAGAGTACGTGTGTTTGGTTTGAATTAATATTTCTCTTGTAAATTTCCACCGATTTCAAATGAGTAGACTATATATCATAATGCATATGAGAGGTTAGCACAACCTTTGGTCATCTTGAACTAAATTTCACACTAGAACTCACCACATAGAATTCCCATGGTAAAAGAGATCATTTCAAATTGCATATGAGAAGTTAGTAACACACAAACTTCTTCATTAATCTCTTTTGTCGAATTTGCAAAGTATTGCGAGACTCCTGATGATAAAGTTTAATTTCGGAAATCATGCTGAAACTTTGTTATACCTTTCGGATCCATTGACTTTTGGAAGATACAACATAAGCATCAAAAGGTTAAAACTTAATTATTGTAATCCACTAAAGCAAAATATCTAACTAAAATTAAGTGGTACTAAAATCTGATACAAATATGGAATATGTATTCTCCAAAGTCTCGGTGTCATGATAAACATCAGTGGGAATTAAAAAAATGAGACAGACGTGAAAGGAGAACGGGGACGAAGAATATATTAGAAGATTAAAAGAACATCAGGAGAATAGTAATTATCTTGGGAAAAGAGATGTAGACAGACAGACAGACACAGAGGGGAGGAAGAGGAGAGGGAACGAGAAGAAGAAACATCCGACATTACTCCAGGCTGAGCCATTCCCGCCGACTCGTAAAACCCTTTGTCCGTTAAGTTTCCTGAAGCTTAAATTATCCCCATGTTGAACGTAACAATGGCAAGCAATTAACCATTTTCCTTATCTGCGTATGCCGGCCATTATGCGTCGCGGCTTCCCTGGCATTTCTTATAGATTCACTCCCATGATTGAATTATCTCGACTTTTTTCTCTTTTATGACACTGGCACTCGTTTCGCTACATATGTATTGATCACTACGCGGAGGGATCCTGTGTGTCTTGATGTATTCTTATACTCAGTGTAATCGGGGTTATTTAAGGCTTTTTTATATGTTTAGCAAAATATATTTTGTGCACATTTTTATATTACGTACTATCATATATATATATATATATATATATATATATATATTATATATATATATATATATATATATATATATATATATATCTGTATCTAAAATTCAGAATGTACTATGTTTGTGGGGATGCATATCTTTTATATGTATATTCTGTTTTTCAAAATATGTATATGCATACGTCCATACATGTATACATGAACATATGTATTTCATGTATATATAAATATATATATATATATATATATATATATATATATATATATATATATATATAGATATATATATATATATATATATATATATATATATATATACCCACTCATTTCATCCCAACCCATTCTATTCACATCCACCACCTTTCCTTCGCTCTCATCTTAGAACCTTATGGAAGACGGGTTATCCCTGTATCCCGCCCACTGTCCTGGATCAGAGGCAATGCAGCAAGACACGGCACATCCACAGCATAGCCGCTTCATTTATTCGGCGACCTTCCCCCCCCCCTCTCCGCCCCTTCATTCAGAAAAATAGCAAACAGAGAGAAATCCCTTCGGGTTGCGTCAAAATATTATTCACATATATCCACTCCCCAACATCCCCGTCCCCCACCCACTCCCTTCCTTGCATCAGTATCATCTATACACATTCTCAACTCACCCCTATCTCCCGCCTTCTCCCTTCTCTACTCAACAGACATCCCCCTCCTGCTCAACACCTCTTTCACCCCATCTATCCATCTCATCCTTGGTCGCCCCTCATGTTCACTCTATCCACTTCTGGCTTCCACACCTCTTTTAATCATATTTCTTCACTCTTTTTTTTTATGTGGCCAAACCATCCTAATACTCCTTCATCAACCCTATCTCCCATCTGCTTTTCCACCTCCGCGTTTCTCACTTTATCAAACGTTGTAACCCCTACCATACTTCTCAGACATTTCACCTCAAATACTTATATATTTTTTTTCATTGTCTTACTTAGGTCCTATGCCTCTGCCCCATACACATTAATATATATATATATATATATATATATATATGTAATATGTTTGTGTGTATGTATATATATATATATATATATATATATATATATATATATATATATACACACACACACATCTGTATATATATATATATATATATATATATATATATATATATATATATATATATATATATACTGTCACAACGGATCATCTTGAACCGGGGCGCGCTGATTGGTCCGCGCTTATACTAAGGATTAGCCTGGCTGCAAAACAATGATAGATTAGCAAACCCTGCCCTGTGGTTGGTGATCTCTTCTGAGACGATGTATGAGGGTTTCACTGATTTACTCACTTTCTTCCAAAGCCCCATGCAGAGAGGGTAAGTAATTTCCCAGCTAGGAAGGTGTTCCTGTGACTCTACATGTACTACTAGGGAACTGGAGGTTTTGTGGTGCCGCAGGTCGCTTTTGTGTTCTATCTATTTTGTAAGCCTCCCTGCCGTCTCACCATAATACACAGTAGAACACCCACCACAAGGTATGCTGTACACAATAGTGTCCATATTAATATCTCTTTCTTTTCTACTTCTCACTACATCCTTAAATTTTCGCCCTGTCATAACTCACGTATACGCCAACATTGGACAACAAAGAATTTGGCACCTTAGCTCCATTTGCGTACGGTATTATGAGGTAATCATAGACTACCTTTTCACTTTTAGGTCTCTTGTAAATGTCTACTGTCTTTCTCATTAGTTTCTTGAGTTAGCCCACGGAATGTACTGGTAATATAAGGCATCTCTTTGTGTAAAAACTTTTGATCAGATCTACTGAGTTGTGTAGGTGTTCGCCACTTATCGAATCCAATGTAGAGGACAGATATTTCGCGAGTTGCTTGGCGAGTCTGTTTGACGCACTTCATATTTCTGATGTAATGGGCCTCATTTGGAATTTCTACCATGTGCATCTTCGGTAGTCTTCTCATCTTTAAGGATCTCGGGGCCTCCCACAGAAACCAAAGAAGAAATTTGCCCCTTTTTGATCTGAAGAAAATCCTTCTTGCCTCCTTCTTGAACCTGTCGACTTCTTGCTGCCCGTAGCCGATAGACATGTTATACGTGTCCTCGCCATTTAGTAGCTCGTGCATCTTTCCCACGTAGTCCCTCTTGTTCATTATCACGATGCCGCTACCTTTATCTGCTTAACGGTGTGGACGAGAACATTCAATTCACGGTGTAACTGGAAGTGGACCACAAGATGCCGCTCCTCGAGACTATGATACACTGAGGGCTAAATGAGGTTAGATTTTTGTATGGAAGAAGCCGACAAACAAGGACGAATTTATACACCACATGTCAAAACATAGTACACGGACCAAATCCGGAGTAGTAATTGGTATCTACCTGAGGGCCATTAGAATTTTTAGCGAAGAGTTTTTAGACGAAGAGATGACCAGTACATTTCGTAGCCATTGTACTCCCTAGGCCTAATAGAGAGATTCAAGAGAAAGACAGTAGACATTTACAAAAGAGCTTAAAGGGAAAAAGGTAGACTGCGATTACCACATAGTACCGTACCCAAGTGGATCTGAGTTGCTGACTTCTTTGTTGCCCAATGTTTACGTGTACGTATCTTTCGCCTCTCTGGGCGGAGATTTAAGGATGTAGTGAGAAGTACAGAAGAAAGAGATATTAACAAGGACAGCATACCTTGTGGTGGATGTTCTGCTGTGTATTATGGCGACACGTCAAGGTAGCTTAAAAAATGGATAGAAGAGCACAAAAGTGACCTACGTCAGTCCAAGTCCTCCCTCGTGGTACATGCTAAGGCACAGGGACACCTTCCTAGCTGGGAAAGTGCTCACCCTCTCCGCACCAACTAATATAGTGTTTTGTGATCATTATTACTCTAACCATCACTTTAGTAGTAAAAGTTTATTTTCATAACGATTTAAAAGATTACAGGATCTCACACCCTGATTATTTTAGGAGGAAATTGGGGATGGTGAGTTTTTTATTTCTGCTCTTTATTGTCTTAAATACCTCCTAAAATAAACAGGGTTTGAGATCGTGTAAGATTTCAAATCGTCATGATCTATCTATGAACTATATACATAAATAGTATACTGATATAGATAGATCACATTAGTATCAAAATATATGTTTTCATAGTGATTTGAAAGCTTACAGGATCTCAAACCCTGATTATTTTAGTAGGAAATTAAGACAATAAAGAGAACTGAAGAAATTTAGATAACATAAGAACATAAGAACATAAGAATGAAAGAGACTACAAGAGACCATAATGCCTACACTAGGCAGCTCCGTATCCATCACCACCTGTCATCCCCATCCATAAAGTTGTCTAATCGTTTCTTAAAACAACTGATAGTTTCAGTGCTTACTACATGGTTACTAAGTTTATTCCATTCGTAACCATGTACTAAGCGCTGAAATATCCAACATATTCTAAAGCACTGTTACCGGAATGGAAAGGTTCGACTGAGCAGAAATAAGAACTTCCCATCCCTCTCCCAGGAAGTGGGAAGTGAAAAACCCCTGGTAGGGCAATTATTATTATTATTATTATTATTATTTTTTTTTTTTTTTTTTTTTTTTAATGTTTGGATCATCTCCAGTCCTGGCCAAGGCAACCGGTAACCAACGCAAGAAGCAGGCACTGTGTCCCGGGAATCGAACTCGCGAACACCCGCTCCTGAGTTTGACACGGTATCCGCTGGGCTACCGCACGGACCAATAAGATTCTCAATTGTCAAAATACCCAAGGGACATTAATCTTCTATTTCCATAGGAATATGCATGGAGCTGCAAAACTCCTGAAGGAATTGTAAGTAAAAGTGTTGATTACACAACAACATTGAGTGCCATCATCCAAAATTGTCCACTAAGTAACAAAGCCGTTATATAAAAAAGTCATTGTACAGTATTATATGTACACATAAACTTGCGTGGAAGTATAGATTTATACATTTATATAAATATTTACATGTATTAGTTAAAACGTATGAAGAGTGTGCTTGTGTTGTGTATTTATTTCTGTGCTAACATGGGTGAGTTTGTGATTTTTATGTGCGTGCATGTGTGTGTGTGTGCATGCGTGCGTGTATATGGGTGTGCTTACACGTGTGTATGGATGTGTGATTGCGCGCTTGCTTGTGTGTGCGTGCGTGCGTATGTGTGTGTGTGTGTGTGTGTGTGTGCGTGTGCGTGCGTGCGTGTATGTGTGTGTGTGTGTGTGTGTGTGTGTGTGTGTGTGTGTGTGTGTGTGTGTGTGCGTGTGTGTGTGTGTGTGTGTGTGCGAAGGAAGGCCGGATCCACTGTCCTCACCATGCCAATAGATCTTGTTTACGTACCTGTTTGAAGGTGTGCTTATGTATATGTTTGTATGCACATATGCATATATGTATGTATGTATTATGTATGTACGTATGTAAGTATGTATGTATATATGAAGGAATATACATAATCTTTGACCAGACCAGATTCTCTTTTGTATTGATCACTGTTTGTCGTTTTTTATTTCAAATTTTGTTTTCTTTCTTTATTAGTATTTTAATTACCATATCTATAATGACATATATATCGTTCTAATTAGATGTTGTACAAAGGTTATGTATCCACATATATCAGTAGCCCACCTCTGCATATAATATCGATAAAGTCCGTGATTTTCATCATGTAGATCTTTCTCTATTTGCAGATGTACAGCTTGGACGTCTCCAATATTGGGAACGAAAAATTAAAATCAAACATTCTAGAGCACCAGTAAATGTTTCTGGTATCGAGGATTATTTAGATTTTTTTCTTTCTTTCCGAGTGTTTGAGACAATAAGATTAGATTCTCAATAGAGTACACCATACGTATATGATGGAGAGCATACATTCTCCTCTCGTGTTTAGTTAGATAGTGTTTAACTGACCCTTTTCCACAAGACTTTGCAAAATTGTAGTCACCTTTCGATACAAGCAAATGTTCACTGCGATCTTGTCTCGTTCAGAAACTTTATGATGCCTTAGATCACCAGATACTAAAGGTCTACTCTATCTTCCCCAAGCCCTCTCATGCCCGATGTAGTTCCCCTCAGTTGAATGAAATCACCTAGCGGCATATAAAAAATCGGCAAGTCATAAAACGCAGCAAAACGAGCAATTATTACTATATTTTTCTAAACAGAGAAAGAGGTTTCCTTCAGCTAGAAAAATAATTCAGCTGCTGTTGCAATAAACGATTAAATTCATGAAACGCATCTATAAAGGTTCACTATGCCTCTAGCCCTTATGCCTATAATCTTCACTAGTGGCCGTGGCTATTTATATTTTCCCACACACACACACACAGAAACTGCTTAGCGTAGACGAGGGTTTTAAGGATCAGTTCGTCTCTCCACGCCTCCCTGTCTGTGCAACTGCAGCGGGCTGTGAGCTGGACAAGTGGCCCCAGTGTCTGTGAGTCTCCTCTCCCTTTACAACGTCATAAAAGACAGCATTTCCATCGGCCAGGCTCCCTGCGAAGAGAGCCGGTCGAAGCAAGCATATAATTTGCTGCGAGGATCTCTCCCGCTTCAGGCGCTTAATGACTGGTAGAGGAAGAAGATTCCCTTCTTGTCTTAGAACCCGTCTTTGATGGGTCGTTGTTAGCAATATACATGTCCTCTACAGTACTGAATGTTGTTATTATTTTTTACTATCATCATTTTGATGAACTTGGAGTCGTAAATTTGGGGAGGTCGTGGCAGGAGAAAGTGCAGCCAGTAAAGGACCATGTTGGTGCCATACTTTTAATCTAATGTATATGTAGAGCTGTGAACGATTATGTTTATTGTTGATATGAGAATAGAAGTGAAGAGAATGAGCTCTGGTTGATATATTTGAAAATAAAACGTCAGGAACTATTGTTGATTAAGCTGAGATAGAAAAAGAATATTCTCAGCCTTCTAAGCCCAGGAACAGAGGGCAGTCTTGTTATCTGCATGATCATAGAAGAATACAAATGTTATTTTTATGGGGCATAATAATAAGGCATCATCTTTTGGCATTGAGAGAGAGTACTGTATGGCATAGTTTGTCAATATTGTATGGTAAAGACAGCTACCCGCCACCAGTACTTATACTTACCACTACCACCTCATCCATCTCATTCTCACCGTTCTCTTCCTCCTGTTTCTTCTTGTTCTCATCTTTTGTTCTTTCCCTTCTTCCCTTTCTCACTTTCTGTTGTTGTTGTTGCTGCTGCTGCTCTTCATCTCAATCCTCGTCCTATTCATCCTATACCTCCTTTTCATCACCCTCTCCCTCCTCCTGCTCTTCCTCCAGCTTCTCCTCCTCCTCCTCCTCCTCTTTCCTTGTCTTCTCCTTCTCGCCATTTTCCTGTTCTTCTTCCTACTCCTTCATCTCCTCCTCCCACTATTGTTCTTATTTTTCCTCTCCGTCCAGCAACTCCTGTTTTTCTCCTCCTTCTTCCTCTGTTGCTACTACTGCTCCTGCTGCTCTTACTTCTACCCATGCCCCTCCTGTTCCTTCTCCTCCTCCTCCTCCTCCTGTTCTTCCTTCTTTTCTTTCCCCTTCTGCTCTTCTGCCTCCTCTTCCTCTTCCTACTCTTCCTCATCTCATTCGCCTGTTTCTCTTCGTCTTGTTTCTATTCCTGTTCCTCCTACACGACCAACAAAATATTTTTTTACCACAACTGTTACTGTAACCAACATCACTTTCTCCATATCCCAACATTCATTGCAGTTAATGTCTCTTTATCAATATTTAAAAGCATCTACCACTGCCAGCACCATCAAAACCTCTTTCATTAAATTTCACTGAACAAGAGTTTTCCTTAACTGAATAGAATTATCTGGGGCCAGCCAGAATAAAATTACAAGTGAATAGAGATAGATTAATCAAAACAGCTTTATTAGGATAAATAGATAAAGCAATTAATTCATTC
>NC_134809.1:33330395-33332895 GCF_046742065.1 Oratosquilla oratoria | reverse complement strand
CTGCTAACCTAAACCTTCTCCCTTGTCCACCTTTCACATTGGTTCCTATAATTTGCGTCAATTTAGAGAGACACGTATTCCTTTCGTTATATCTCCTCCGGTCGCAGACTGCTCGTTGACTGCTCGTTACGAAACTGCGATGCCCCCCCGCGCCATCATTTTCTCCCAGACGTTGGTTCGGTAACGTCGGTTTTATTATTACTGCCCCTGCCTTTGCGCCCAAGTGCAAGCACGCACACTAAGACACTCAGGCGTCAGGGCACGCACAGTTGTATTGGCTCGTGAGTACACGCATGCACACACGCACGCCAACACACACACACACACACACACACACACACACACACACACACACACACACACACACACACACACACACACACACACACACACACACACACACACACACACACACACACAGTCGAAGTGGAAAATAATGGTGTGTTACCTTTCTTAGACGTAAACATTCATCGTACGGAAAGGAATCTTAAATGTAGTGTATACAGAAAGCCGACCAATGTAGGCTCTTACATACATTATCATTCTTCCCACCCTGATATTGTAAAAAGATTGGTTTTCTCTTAAATGTTTCTAAGAGCTTTACGGGTCTGTAGTCCTGAGTACATTCACGAGGAAATAAGAAATGTTTATGACATTGGTGTTAAATTGAAATATCCTAAACATTTCATTGACATCTACAATTTTGCAGGTAAAACTTTTTACAACCCTCAATCAAACCTTTTTGTCCATAATAACCTAGTAATGTTACCCTACCAAGAAAATTTAGTTAACGTCCCTAATTTATTCAAGCATTTTAATATCCACGTTGCCCTTAGTAATAACAACATTATAAACAATACCTTATCAATAATCTTAAAAATTGCCAAAAAGGGTGTGTATATAAAATTTCTTGTAGAACATGTAATAAGTTCTACATTGGTCAAACTGCAAAAGATCTCTCTGTTAGAATTGAGCAACATAAAAAATATTCAAGCAATAGTATAAAGCTAGTGTGATTACTTTCAACAATAACATTGTCAAAAGGAACATATAATATAAATATATATTTATATATATATATATATATATATATATATGTTTATATGTGTATATATATACATATATATATATATATATGTATATATATGTATATATATATGTATATATATGTATATATATACATATATATACATATATATATATATATATATATATATTTCCCCTTCTCTCGCCCTTCTCATTCCACTCCTGCTTCCTCTCCCCTATACTTCCTCATCTTCCTCCCCTTCTTTTACTTCCTTCTTTCCTTCCTCCCTCCTCTCTATCTCCTCTTCTCTTCTTTCCTTTCTTCCTTCCTTTCTTCCTTCATTGCTTTTTTACTTTCATCCTACGCCGATCCTATTGTCTCCAATGATCTGCCCTTCCATGTTCTTAGAACTTTTATTCACCAGGTGCATTCCTTTTCCACTATTCCAAACAAGTTTCGATTTGTTCCGTTATATAATCCGTTGGTCAATTACCGCCATCTCTCAGGATGTTGAATATTTAAGCCACACACTTAGTACTCTAAAACCCACTTTATTTCATCAGCCCGTCTATTTTTTCTTTTCTTTTCAATATTGTGCCGTAATACAAAAACCGAATTGATTAGGACTGATGAAATAAGAAAAACAAACGATAATCAATTCAGTCAGAATGTTTAGCATTATATCATCAGACATTTCCAGACAATTCTTCTTTTTTATGGTACGGTCCCTTGTCTTGGCATTTATAGCAATGAGTGGAACTTAATCGTCTTGGGTCACTTTATATCAAGATCAATTTCCAAATTTGGTGTCTCGCTATTTCCTCGTAAAGATTATGCCACTTTCCTTAATGCTTCAAGAACGTCTACTACTCGAAAATATTTTCAAAAAAGATACGTGGTATGGATTTCTCCTGGCCATCGACACTGGTTTTAGGCATCTTGTCATTGATGTTGGGCACTTCCCTTTCCTTTGGTTTTGTAATCTCCTTCTATTGACAATGGAAATACCCATGCTATCGATGCCACGCATAACCTTGATATGGTAGAACTGACGTTGGATCTCCCTCTACCATTTATGTTGCATCTCTAATTGGTGTTAAACTTTTCCTTGCCGTTGATGTTGGACCTTTCCTTGCTACTGATGATGGAGGCTCTCTATCATATCGATCACGGACACCTCCCTTTCACTGATGTGAGACACCTTGCCATTGATATCGGACCTTTGCTTGCAAGAGATGTTGAAATCTTCTTGCTCTTTGATGATGAAACTGTATTTGTCCCTAATGTTAGAACTTCTTTGCCACTGGTGTTGAACTTCTGCTTGTCGTTGATAATAAACGTCCCCTTACCACTGATGTTGAATCTCTCTTTGCTATTGATGGTATACCTTTCCTTTCCGTTGATATTTTACCCCTATTCCTATTGCTGTTGGACGTCTCATTGGCATTGGTATTTCCTTGGCATTAGAGTTGA
>NC_134809.1:33320395-33325395 GCF_046742065.1 Oratosquilla oratoria | reverse complement strand
TGTATGAAGTCGCCTCTTCTTTTAGTCTTCTAACGTATTAACATTCTCTTCGTATATTTCTCCAGCAATATCTGGGGCAAACGTTATGAACATATACATGTGCAAAGATACACACACACATACATACACACACAAACACACACACACACACACACACACACACACACACACACACACACACACACACACGTGATATATATATATATATATATATATATATACATATATATGCATATATATATCATATATATATATATATATGTATGTATACATATATATATATATATATATATATATATATATATATATATATTTATATATTCTTTACTTCCTTGACGCCTTTTTCTTAGTAGGAGGTGGGGGGGGGGCGACCACACCACTGCCACGTACGACTGGGCCAAATCATCATTTCGATCATCTATTACATTGTGTCTTTGTCTATATAGAGGAATTCTACTTTTATGCTCTCTTATAGATTATATTTCATCCCAGTGATGGCCTATTACTACACTTGCATTTCTTCACATCGAAATATATTCCCCACTACCTTGTCCACTCATATTTCTTCTCTAGGTATTCTTGTAACAATATGCAAGCCTCTCTGCTCTTTACTTTTCCCATGATCAATTCATCATCAGCAAGCAAGTATAGCTAGTCGAATAATCCATCATGTCAGTGATGTGTACCAAGAGCATTATTGTCGTTAACTCTGATCCCTGTGGGACTCCGCGAGAGACTTCCCTGCATCGAGACAACTTGGCGTTCTTCATAGTTATTATTAGATTCTTTCTATGAAATTATATTTTCCACTCCGGGATATTCCATTTAAGCTATCCAAACTACGATAATAAATTATGTAAAGTACCTTATCAAATTCTTTCTGTAATTCCAAGTAAACACCCATCCATCCAACCGTCCCTCTCTCGGAGCACATCGATTATTTTTCAATAAAAGGTCAACAAATTGGAAGCACATTATCTTCCTTTCATAAAACTAAATTGGATTTCCTCCAGGATTTTTTCTAATGCTTCTTCCGATCCTTTCCACATATTTTCATACATTTTATGTACAACACTGGTACGAAAAAATTATCTGAAGTTTAGACTAACCTCCTTATCATCACCATTATAGACTGGCACATTATTAAAAAGTTTCCAACCACTTGAGATTTCCCCCCTCACATTAAACACAGAAAAAGTTCGTGTATCTCATCCACTCGTCCTTCCCGACATTTTTGAGTATCCAATTTATGTGTTTGTGTGTGATGGTGTGCGTGTGTGTGTGTTTGTGTGTGTATATGTGTGTGCATATATGTGTGTGTGCGCGCGCACAGGTGTGCAAGTGTGTCCTTCCGTATGTTCGTACATGCGTGCGCATGCGTTAGAGTGACGAGGTTTGGTAAATACCTAACAGTTGAAATATTATGAGAGTTAATAGAATTATATGACAGAAAAAACAGTAAAAGAAATGAATCAGGAAAGGCGTGGAGTCCGCGTTTAACATATTCAATACGGTAACATAGTCTTCAAGCTCATTCTGACTAATACCAAGACAATTTTACCCAGACTAGGGGTCGTCGACGTAATAAAGCGGTTAAGATATGTATAGAGTTGTGGTGGCATCAAGAGTTAGGAATAAAAGAAAGATAATATGATCCCATGTAGCTGAGGGGGGTGGAGGTTAGAGTGGAGACGACGCGTATGGTGGAGGAAAAAAAGTGGAGTTGCGAAGGAAGTGGTGCTGGAGTGAGGGGTAGTGGTGCTGGTGGAGGTGATGTTAGGGTGACGGGAAAGAGTGGAGAGAGAAACCACGACTTGCAACATACAGCTTGAGTGCGTAAGATACAACGATAACCTTTGAGCCTTCTCCCTTCCCCCTTCCTCTTCTTCGTTCTACTCTGTTCCTCTTCGCCCTGCTCTCCTTCGTTTTTTTGTCATTCCCTCTTCTTGCTGAAACCATCTTTCTCCTTTTTGCCATCTTAACTAAGTTATTTGTTAATAATCTTTTATTGAATGGCAACATTACTTACAATGTTTGCTCTTTTTCCGTTTATCATTTTGTTTCCAAAAGGTTAAAGTGTAGCTGAATAAAAGAGTTTGGCGTCAGCCGGAAGACAGGTATAAAATCCGCTTGGTTATAGGAAGTGTTAAACGTAGCTGCTACTTAGAGAGGGCCATCCTACCCATGACAGTCGCTACCAGATTCTCTGTCCAGGCTTGGATTTTGACAAGAGGATATGATCATGAACACTGGAAGACGAATGCTGCATTGTCCCTATTAATATAATTGTCACCAAGAAAACAACTTCATCCTGTCAACATATACAAAGCTAACGATACTTTTTATGTTGCTGTGATTCATTGGTGATTTCCATAGGTCACTATATGAATGTTCTTATCTATTAAAGGTTAGATTTTTCACGCTCTCCACGTCCATAAAAATGCATGTGTACTTTCTTTTAACATTTTGGAAAGGACAAGAACCCAGCTCTTTTCAAAATTAGACTAGAGTTAGCAGCATCAACCTGACTGTGCTGTACAGTTAATGTCCCGCTGAAGCTCCTGGAATCGCTCGATCTCCTTCCGGTCAAAAATGAATTCTGTAGATTCCAGAGATGTCGGGTGACCGGTATAGTTAACAGGAAAGAGGAATAACTGAAGGAATCCTTAGAAATATATAGTATATCTCATGATAAAGGGTATTTAGGGTATCCCAGCAAAGGGAAATACCTGCGCTTCATTCCATCCCTTTCCCTCTTCCTCTCACCATCCCCACCCTCTCTCCCTCCCTCGCTCTCTCTTTTGATCTATCTATCTATCTATCTATCTATCTATCTCTCTGTCTATCCATCTATCTATCTATCTATCTATCTATCTAACTACCTACCTATCTATCTATCTCTTCTCTCTCTCTCTCTCTCTCTCTCTCTCTCTCTCTCTCTCTCTCTCTCTCTCTCTCTCTCTCTCTCTCTCTCTCTCTCTCTCTCTCTCTCTCTCTCTCTCTCTCTCTCTCAATTTCTATACCTCTCCCTCTCCACCATTCCTACCTCCTTCTCCTTTACTTCCTCTCCTTCCCTCCCTCCCTCTTCCGTCCTCCCTTTCAATCCTTCCATCTCCCTCCCTCACTCCCTTCCTTCCTCTCCTTTTACTCCTACCCTTCCTACCTCTCCTTTCTTTACTCTTACTCTCTTCTTGTCTCTCCTTTCCTTCTATCCCTTTCCCTCACATTCTCTTCCTCCCTCTTCCCACTTCTCTCTGACTCTTTCTTTTTCTCTTTCTTTCTTTCTCATACATTGAGTGCAAAGTTCAATTTTACGTCGTCGTGTTCACCATCTTTCTGAGTTAGAAATGTCTCCTCTGTAATGTTCCTACATTGTCATTTCTCTTTTTCTTGTTTCTTTTATTATTCATATATATATATTTTTTCATTTTTACATATGCGATATCTATTTAATTAGATTTTTATTTTCATAACTTTCCACTCTATCCTTCCTTTTTTATGTGTTCATTCTATATTCTTTATATACAGACAATTTATTAGTTGCTATTTTTTCTTTTGCTGCCAGTGCACTTTATTTCTTATCCTTTGCTATTAGATCTTACTCCCACATTTACTTTTCTTCTATTTCTTTTTCTTCCTCTACACATATTTTACTCACCTGTCCTAAATTTTTGTCCATCTCTGATGCCCTGTGACTTCTGCCTCTTTTTACTCACCGTCTTTAATCTATAAGATTTTTTTTTATTATTTTACTATTCCCCCATTAGCCTTCTTCACTTTTTTAAATCTGCCTTTCCTTTTGGCTTCTCTTTTCTTCTTTCTCTTCGTTTTCTTCGTACGGTTTCAGCTCCACACCGAAGCGCCCCTCCTCCTACCTCCTCCTCTTCTGTCTCCTCTCTTCTTCTCCCTCGTCGTTCCTCCTCTCAAAGCTTCTCCCTCACCGATACCTGCCTTCTCCCGCAAGCCTTTTATTGGCACCGCCTTCTCATCATTTTCTTGAGCGCCCTCTTCCTCCTCTCCCCTCCTCTCCTCTCCTCTTTCTTCTTCTGCTGTTGTTGTCTCGAATCAGCCCTTCGAGATGGTTTCCGATTATCCTTTCGTGGACGTCTGAGTTTTGACCTTTCCCTTATGATAAGAGTAATTCTAATAATCATCCTCCTTACCTATCCGTTTTCTGCTTGTGTCCTTTTTTTTATGTACATGTGCATATGTCTGCGTTCGTTTATTCATGTCTACGAGTGGTACCATGCATGCCGATTGTCTGCTTGGGGCGATAGCGGGTTTTTGTTAGGAATTGTGTATATATACATATGTTTTTAACCCTCCCTTTTGCATACATATATACATGTGCAGATATTTGTATTCTATATGTGTTTATGGTTATGCATTTAGATTAGCTTGTAGAATTTATTCCACACTTGTCTTGGATATTTCCTGTCATCATAGATATTGGTATTCTACAGTACATTTAGTAGTATTTATGGTGCGTTTATTTCATCGAGAGGATTATTAGTAAACATTCTATTAATGTATTATTCCTTTGCTACGTTCAAAAGAGCGCCGTTATTGAACCTCGTTATATTTTGTTTGTAGTCTTCTTTCAAATTACTTGTTTTCTGAAGGCCAATTTATGTCCCGATATTGGGGATTTTATTCTGTGCTCAGTCGTTGAGTCCTGCAGTCTCGTCTTTGACTAGCTTTGCATTCCAACTTTTATCTATGAAGTTTCTTGCTTGATCCACGTCTTCAGATATCCCTCATCCATCTAATCTATTCTTCTAACTTCCCTTCCTTTATCATTCTTTCCTCGAATGAAATTGAACATCTTTAACTTGCATCACCCCTTCCAATTCGGTTGTTATTTTTGTACTTCTTCAAGGTTTAATGTGTGCGTGACTCTTGGTTCTCTCTCTCTCTCTCTCTCTCTCTGTCTCTCTCTCTCTCTCTCTCTCTCTCTCTCTCTCTCTCTCTCTCTCTCTCTCTCTCTCTCTCTCTCTCTC
>NC_134809.1:33307895-33315395 GCF_046742065.1 Oratosquilla oratoria | reverse complement strand
ATTAACTCTTCGTTAAATTTATATATTATTACACTAACAAAAATAACACATAAATAAATATAAAATAATAACATATTACATATGTCAAAAATTATATAAAACATATTACCAAGTTGTTGAGGTTGTAAGATTGTATCACGTATGGCCAGGTGAGCGAAACAACGTCTTGACTATGGTGTAGACGAGTCTTTTCAACGGACACTATGGGGACGAAAGGGTAGTTTGAGGTGAACGATAATTTCTGGTAGGGGCAGCTTCTGATAGTGGTGGTTTGAGGTGACCGATAACCAATGGAAGGGGGCAAATTCTAGTAGTTTGCCATGGTAGGAGAGCTTCTGGTAGTCAGGAACAAATAGTTGATGCTTCTTAATTAGATAAAAATACAAGAGTTACGTCGCTCGTAGTCCAGCAGCAATCTGGATAGTGTCCGATGAATTCGTATAATGAAGGTTTGAACACTTCGTCTTGAAGGCGGCTCACAGTTATGGTCCAAAGGTCTTGTTTAGCGGAGTTGTCATAAATCGACAATGTAGATAATTCTACGTAGATTCAGATGGGCCCTGGGCTTCAGCTTCTCTTTCTGCTATTTTCTGAAGCTGTCTCTCTGTAATCTTTCTGCTTCCTTTTTCTATTGACTTCTGTCGAATTTTCTCGATTTCTGTTGACCTCTGTGACAGTCGTCTTTAGGCCCGGCCTTATATACTAAACGAATGGGAGCCGACGTCTCAATCATGGCAAAATGTATCCAAACTAGGTAGTTTGAAGATCCTCAGCCAATGGGAAAGCAGAGCAAAATTTTCCCGCTAAATCAGGAACGGTTCAGCTTCTTTTTACCTGCGATCATACGTAAAGGGCGCGCTCCAACAGACAGGTATTGCGCAGTGATCAAACAGGTCAAATATATCTAACATATGTATAATACATTTGGATAACTTATATTCACGCAAGGCGCTCCTTAGAATTACAAACAAAATTTATTCCCACAAGGGCGTGACACAGCACAACCACAGGACTCTATTTCACGTCAAGGACGTGACACACACACACACACACACACACACACACACACACACACACACACACACACACACACGCATACATTTATATATATATATATATATATATGTGTGTGTGTGTGTGTGTGTGTGTGTGTGTGTGTGTGTGTGTGTGTGTGTGTGTGTGTGTGTGTGTGTGTGTGTGTGTGTGTGTGTGTGTGTGTGTTTGTGTGTGTGTGTATGTATGTATGTACGTATGAATGAATACGCATATTTACAAGACATTAAATTGTCTCGTTCCTCACTTTCCCTCTAGACTTCTTCTATCGCGTATATCCCATTAATGGTTTCACCTCACCCTACGTCTGTCCTTCACTCCGAAAATAAGTTCAGATAATTTCCTAATCTTGTTCTTCTGTCATCCTAATCGTCTCTTTCGATCATATTTTGAAGCACAAAACATATTTACCAGTTTCCTTTGTTTTTCATATATGCCTCTACCGTCTCCATCGTCTTATATTTGTATGCTCCTGTACATATAGTCGAACATCCAGTACTCATCCTCATATAGAAACACGATCTCCATCACGCTCTTCACCATTCCTACTTTTGACCTCGGTGATCATCTTTCCTTTCACTTCTGACATCCCTCTTGCATCCATCATTCTATGTACAACCACCTGTTTTATTTATTTATTTATTTATCTATTTATTTATTTATTTATTTATTTATTTCGGTATTCAGAATTGAAGTGTTTGGAAGAATTGTCTTGGACGAGACTGTGAGGCAGGTTGCTATATGTGACAAAAATGGATATCTTACAAAGATATATGTGGCTTTGTAATGGAAGTACATTGTATGAATGTTATGAATGACAAAATAATTGAACTCTAGACTAACCAAGCGCCTGAAAAATCAGACCGACACCCGAGTGATCACTGTCTTGCTGTATAGACGTGAGAATTGGAACACTCGAAGTCTCTTTTGATATCTTTGGCACAAAATCTCTGCACTGAATCATAGGGAATTGCTGACAAAATTATTGAACTCTAGACTAACCAAGCGCCTGAAAAAACAGACCGACACCCGAGTGATCACTGTCTTGCTGTATAGACGTGAAGCCTGGAACACTTTTGAAGTCTCTTTTAATATCTTTGGCGCAAAACCTCTGCACTGAATCATAGGGAATTGCTTAAAAGTCCAAATGTTAAACCAGGACATATTCTTTTATGCCAAGATGTGACAGAACAACGTGCCTTTTCTCCGTACACTAACAAAGGTAATGAATGCAGTTTGTGACTCCATACCAGATGGTTACCCTGTTCCTAGGATAATGTTAAGAATAGATGACGATTATTACATATGGCCAACTGAGCGTCTATATGTGATTTTGTTGCGTCAGATTAAACATATCCGAATATAGACATAGAAATGAGTCGGATGTCAGCAGGAGAGACAATTATTGCTATGACATATGGCCCAGGTTATAGTTTATATATACTGAACATAACTATACATGTGTATGTACGTAAGTATGTACGTGTCTATGGTTTAGGTAAGTTCAAGTGGTTGAAGGCAAAGTTGGGGGTGGTGGAAAGTGCAGCGGAGCCAAAACATCTTTGTCAGAGTTATTCATAGGTGCTAGGGGGAACATGTGTAATAAAGACTGCCACAGACATTTAAAGGGCAGAGCAACATTTTAAAGAAGCAAAATACGTATAAAGGAATTATTTTTTTTTAAGTAAAATTTTTACTGTGGAAGATAAGGACAAAGTTCTCTTAAGATAGCACGCAAAAGTAATATGAGTGAATAGTGGCAGCATGGTAAAGGAAATTTATAAGACGATAGTAGGACAGTAGTCTCGACCTTAACGTTACTGTTTGTGATTTGGTTGGAAGACATACCTGTACAGGTGACTTGGCAATGTGCACACAGTGAGAATGATCCCTAGGAATACGAGTATATGGTTGCGCGTGCGTGCGGTTGTGTGTGATATATATTCGTATCTATACGAGTACATGTACAATATGTACAAGGAAACGCATGTGCACAGATAATTGTTTTACCAGTAATTTCACCCGTACAGCTTTCCAAAAATAGAAAAAAAATAATCCTCATATACATTGAAATTTGAATTATATCCAGAGCAATCCTTAAACAATTATACTGAGTATTGGTGCAAGTCCTTGTGCTTCTTTGTAAGCATTTTTAAGTTAAGATACCAGGCAATGCTGTCTAATAATAGGAACGAAATACCAATGTGTTTTGGCAAGGAGCATGAAATGCCACTGTGATACCTAAATAATCAACCGAAGAATTATTTCCTGACAGAACTTAGTTTTCAGAAGGTGTTTGTATTTCATTCATATCCATGAGGTTGTATGAATCTGTAATTTTTATCAGGAGTTTGATGTCTTGCACACTCCATCATGACCAAAACGCACTTTATTTTTATAGATGTGAACAAACAATAACCCAACGGACAAAAACCCAATCAGTGAAAAATGTCATACCCGGAAAAAAAAACGATTAGCAGTCTGCAGGTGGAGTTAGGTTATTTATATCAGGAGTTTGATGTCTTCCACACTCCATCATTACCAAAACGCACTTTATTCGTATAGATGTGAACGGACAATAACCCAACGGACAAAAATCCAATCAGTAAAAAAAATTCATACCCGGACAAAAACCCATTGGCAGTTTGCAGGTGGAGTTAGGTTAGGTTAGGTTAGGTTAGGTTATGTCCTCCATCCCCCACCCCACACAATTTTCCTATTGCAGTTTTGGCTGCTATGCAGACTGGGTCTTTGTCCGCTGAGGTTTTGTCATGTGTTCGTACCCCGGACTCGGGGTGGATCGCATTCATCCTCTTGTAGTGAAATTGACTACGAAAGAAAGAAAAGAAAGGAAAAGAGAAGAAAAGAAAAAACACCAAAGACGCTGTGATATCCAAAAGCGAAGGAATTTCATGGTAGTCCAGGCTCGATCTCCCCCAGCAACGCAAGCCGAATCAACCTGTGATTCTTTATAATCTTAACGAGTTCAAATAGTGTGTGATTCTTCATGAGCAGACGAGGAGTGTGGCGTGAACCTACTCCTCCTCCTCCTCCTTCTCCTTCCCCCTTCCTCCTTAATGTTGGGGCGAGAATGAAGTGCAGGAGAATTTTCATATCGGACGGTGCCACTTTGTTATCTTGAGCCCAACTATTGGAGAAGATGCAGGCAATTTTCAACCGCAGTGTCCTTTTACGCAAGGCTGGTTTACCGCTCTATGACCAGTCGTCGTCTTCATTCAGGGGCCGCCTAAGAAATGTGGGGGTCATCGCCTTTATGATGATCGGGTATAAGGCTGAAAGTTGCGGATCGTTTTACGCGTTGGCATCTCTGGCCTGATGGACTAATCCTTAGGTGTATCGGTATGTAATAACACAGGCAAGCTACGGTGTGCCCGCCGTGCCAACTTCACTCGTGGCCGTCTTGCGCATTTCAAATCCTGCAGTGATCCTTTCCTTTTTCTCACTCTGCGATCTTTTCTTTGGGTTGAACATCTGCTAAAGCCCCAAGAGAAGTGTTGGGTGATGGTGGAGAATGGAAGTTACGTGGCCGTGGTTGTGATTATGTCTTTGCACTGACCATTTCCTTTTCTCATTCACAATCTTTAGGTATTGCATCTGTTCAAACGACCGGGGAAGGGCAAGGAAGGCAGGAGAGGAGTAGGTACATGGTTGTAATTGTGACTGTGGTTGTGATTGTGGCGTTGGTTGAGGGTATGGTTGTCGTTGAAGTTGTTGGTATGGTTTTGTTAAGGTTGTTGTTGTTGGTATTACGGTAGCGGCTGAGGTTGCTGTTGAGGTTGCGGTTATCGTTAAGGTTGTGACTAAGGCTATAGCTATGGTTTGTGGTTGTGGTTGTGATTTGGGTAACTTGCGACAAGAGGCCACAGCTACGGCGACGCCTGCGGCGTCGTGGGATTTGCCGCAGAGTTTCGTGTATGCGCCCATGCGATTTACTTACCAGTCACGCCGAGATTCGGAACTGGCAGGTTTTATTGGAAATCCTCTGCCGAAGTTCTCCTCCTCCCTTCCTCCCTCCCTTCCTTCATCTTCTTCGCTCTTTCTCCACCACCACGTTCCACACACCGCCGTTCTCCATTCCAGTTCGTTCTGCCTAGTAGTCTCTTTGTCTTCCTCTTTCTTCTTATCTCTTTTTCCCCCTGTTTGATGGTAATTTTTCTTATATTTCAACATTCTTCATTGCTTTTTTTCATCTCATCCATTTCTGATCCTGTTGTTTCTCTTCCACCGCTTCCTTGTGTTATTTCTCTTCCTCCTAGGTGCCCTCAATCCTCCTACTCCTTTTCAGTCTCTTCCTCCTCCTCCTCCTCCTCCCCCTCCTTCTCCTCTTCTTCAGTGCACTTCCTGGTCCGATCTTTCTGTAATCTCACCCTCATCCTCCTTTTCCATCTACTTTCCACCTCTTCCTCCCGTCCACTTCTTCCCTACCTGCTTTCTACTCTCTTCCTTCTTCCTTTCAGTCCATTCGCCACTTTCCCGTATTACTCCTATCCTTCCTCCCCTTTCTCGTCGTCCTTTTACATCTCTTTTCTCTGTTATTCTTCCGCCTTCTGTTCCCTTCCACATGTAACTCCTTCCCTCCATTTCCACGCCCTCCATCTTCACCTTCTCTTCCTTCGATTCTCTTCCTCTCCCTCTTCCTCCTCTCCCTTCTCCTCCTCTAATCCTCGTATGTCTCATTCATCATCACGTCTTTTGCCTTCCGAACTGCCGCCTCTTCCTCTCGGTGTCCTTTACCTCTTCTTCTTCTTCATATTGCTCTCCTTCCACTCTTCTCCTCCTTGTTCTTCTTTCCTCTTCTTCCTTCTTCAGTTTCTCTTCTTTCTTTTTATAATGTTTCTTTTTCTCAATTCTCCTCCTCTTCGTTCTCTCTTCTTCCTCTTTCTCCTTCTTGTTCTTTTCCTCCAGTTTCTCGACATCCTGTTTATAATATTTCTTTTTCACTATTCACCTTCTCGTTTTCTCTTCCTCCTCCTCTTGTTTTCTTACTTCTCCTCTTCCATTGCCATGTCTTTTGTGTCATTAATGCCACATGTTCCTCTTTTTTCTTCTTCTTCATCTCCGTAATGCTTTACTTCTACCCTTGTCCTTGTCCTCTCTGTTTTCTCTTCCTTCTCGTTCTTTCCTCTACCTTCTTATCTTTCTCTTCTTTATCTTCATAAATGCTTCTAATCCACTATTCTCCAACTCGTTATATCTTCCTCCTCCTTCTTTTTCTACGCAGCCTCCTCCTCTTCCTACTCTTTCTTCTCCTCCGCCTACTCCTCCTCTTTTCCGCCTTCTCTCCTTCCGTCTCCTTCACCGCCCCATCCTCCTTCTTCTCTTCTTCCTTCTCTTCCTCCTCCTCCTCCCCCTACTCCTCCTTCTTCTCCCCTTCTCCTCTTCCTCCTCTTACTTTTCCCTCTTTCTCTCCTCTTCTTCCTCTTCCTTTTCTACCCAATTAACTCCTATACTGCGCCCTAATCGACATCCTTACCATACTCATAATTCATATTTTCTAATTGTCCACGTTTTGCTCTTTCTAATCTCGGCCTTTCTTTCAATTTCCCTGTGTCCCCATTTCTTCCACTTGCTCCTTCTCCTCCTTTGTTTTCTTTCTCAGGTCTATTGTCCTCTAACTCGTTTTAGGATTTTTATTATTTACTGATATCTGGGTTTCATTCATTCCTCTCCATGTCTCTGTCTGTCATGTTGCTAAGTATTACGCTTTCTCTGCCTTCTTGCATTCCTACCCGTTTTTTTTTTTTTTTTTTTTTTTTTGGCTTAATCACAGCAGTAGCGAGCAGGAATAGGTATCGACATGTGGTGTTCCTGCGAGACAGACGCCGGACAGAATCATTTCCCCATTGTTGGTGTTCGTATCCTATCAACACCTTCACCTTTATCTGGAGATTCAGCCCCGGGGTGTTAGATCTTCCTTAATGAACTTTGTCTAGATGTACCCAAGATTGACAGAAGTTGATGAGGAGGTGGTAAAGAATCACTCAGGCTAGACTTTTGTCATAGCATTTCATTGCCTTTTCATCTTCAGTTTCGGCGATCTGTTCTCCACATTTTCCACATAAAGAGAGGTAACAACTGTTTTCCAAATGACGCAGAAGGAAAAATATACAAACAGGAGACCTTGATCCACAACAAAGAAAAATGACTCGTATCCTCCTTGATAAAAAAGAATGTTATAATAGTCAATATGTAAGTAAGTATTTCTTCAAGTAAGAAAAATTGAGTCGTGTTTTCTGTGTTTACTTGTATATAGTATTCGTTTGGTACATGAACCAATAGATGGCAGAGTTTTCTCTGTTTTCGGTGAAATATATACCCTGATGACTTGAGTCCACTTTTTTATTTCTATTCAGAATAAAGATATCCTCAGATATGATACCGGTATTTCTATTCAATCTTTTGAAGAGTGAAATTAAACCTACCAGG
>NC_134809.1:33297895-33300395 GCF_046742065.1 Oratosquilla oratoria | reverse complement strand
ACTAAAGTAACAAGAAGAACAAACAGCAAGCATTTCAAGTAGGGAAATTTTTTATAATGGTTTGTGTTTACTCCATCTGTCACAGACAAGTTTAATAATTGGCGCGGGCCCCATTCGTGTGCTCTCTGGATCGCATATTCACGAACTGAGCGAGTGATATAACTAATAGGTTAACTAGAGTAAAATACGTAACTATCACTTCTTATGGTACTGTCATCACCAACCACCACCTACTGTCATCACCACTGATGACATTATTACCACCATCACCACCAGAGTCATTACCAACACGACCTTTGTTCCATTCCCACTACCACCACTCCCACCAGCAGAACTACTAATACAGGTAGTTCCTTTTACTGAAAAAACAACATATATTGAATATTTGGAGCGAAAACATCTTTAGAAAATGTGCCTGAATATTAAGCGCCTCTTGCATCCGAAGTTTTCTTGATTTCAGAAAAGCTCGTTCCAAACATTAGAAATGTCCAAGTTTTAGAAACACCCAGTAGAGAGTGTACCCTCATAACTACAGATTCCACTGTTCTTGTTGTTATTACTAGCCATGTGTTTCATCCACCACAACCTCATCTACCGTTGTATCGTTTTGCACTGCCAGTATTCCCATTACTTATTGCAGTATCATCATTGCTACCATTAATACAAATATCACTACCGTTATCATGACTAAAGGTGGCTTTTCTCGCTAGCATGCTACTTGCTTTTTCTCGACCTCGGTTACGATCCATTGTTTTTTCTAATTTCCAGATATCAAATTACTCTTGCGTCATATAGTGAAAGCTAAATAACGAACTAAGAGAAGTTAAACCCACATTGTTGTGATGTCCTTATATAAATCTAGAATATTGTAACCGAACTCGTTTCTACTCAAATGAAATAGCAAAAGTAGGTAGCATCCTAGCCTAGTGTGCCGCCACCTCAAGATTACTATGATCATCATGTTTGTTACCGCATATGCTATCAAATCAATGTCATCACAAGCAATCGCCATTACAATTTTTACTTACACCGCTACATTTCCTGATGCGAATGTCAATATTATATTCATCAACATAGGTTCGCCTTCAGTGAAAATCA
The DNA here is from genome assembly GCF_046742065.1 of Oratosquilla oratoria. Lineage (NCBI taxonomy): Eukaryota > Metazoa > Arthropoda > Malacostraca > Stomatopoda > Squillidae > Oratosquilla > Oratosquilla oratoria. Next base: position 33,299,297 of record NC_134809.1, on the reverse strand, counting down.
GTAGTCTCTTCACAATATACATTCTAACAATCACCAGTGACTACTATCATTACCAGTAACACCACTTTCATTATTACTATCAACATCCTTTGAACTACCACAACCATCATTACTGCTACCAGCATCACACAAATGGTACAAATACCATGAAATATCATCACAATGAGATTTTTATTTGCTTGTATATTTCATTATTATTATTATTATTTTTTGCTGCGCTTGATTTCCTTTTCCACCTTAACTTGCATTTGTTATATTGACTATTACTGATTATCTATAGCAAAAAGTTGGAATATCTATTATTACATCTCTACATTTGTTAATATCATTATTCCTTCGTTCATGTAACATGTTTCTCCTGCACAAAAGGCCATATCTGTGCTTATCTTTTCTCCCCGTCTTCCCGACCTGGTGATAATCAGCGTTTCGTCATTCTGTCCCATTTTTTGCGACTTGTACATTGCGCAAGTAACCATTCACAAGGCGTCAAAATATTATTATGTGTTATTCGTCGCCGTCAGAGCCTCTGGCTTACAAATGACTTTCCCGGACCCTGTGGCACGGCGATGGATGATGAGGCATCCTCGTGAATATTCGACAACGGCTTCGCCACTCTTCCAGTCACTTGATTGGCTCTCCTTTCGCGTCTCACACTTCTCTCACCAAAGCTCACAGCTCACTTCCTCCTCCTCCTCCTCCTCCTCCTCCTATTCCTCTTCCTCCTCCTCCTCCTCCTCCTATTCCTCTTCCTCCTCCTCCTCCTCCTCCTCCTCCTCCTCCTCTTCCTCCTCCTCCTAAAGCCTCCTCCTATTCCTCCTCCTCCTCCTCCTCCTCCTCCTCCTCCTCCTCCTCCTCCTCCTCCACCACCACCACAACCACCTACACCACCACCATCTTCTACTCCTTCTCCTCTTCCTTCTCATTCTCTTCCTCCTCCTTCTCCTATTCTTACTTCTCCTTTTCCTTCTTCTATGACTTCTCACACTCCCCCATTTTCATTCCTGGCTTCTCCTCCTCCTCCTCCTCCACCTGCTCTTTATCCTCTTCCTCCATCTCCTCCTCTTCTCCAAGCAGAATGATTTAGAGACGAAAATATGTAATTCTTTTTGGTAAAAAAAAAAAAACAGTAGTTGAGTTGTTGAGAAAATAAATTCATTAAGAGAGATTTTTAGGGCGTGAACCGAATATTAAGATATATGTTTCACTCAAGAATTGCAAGATATATATTAAAGCGAGCCGAGCAAGTAACTAGTAAAGTGATGAGTGACATTATTGCATAACACTTAAGTCGGACTTGAGGTTGAATCCAGTAACTATTGGTGCCCGTCACTTGCCCACTTGGAGCAATGAACACAAAAGTTCCAGCTGGCATAAAAACCTCCAGGCATAAGAACCTTAAGGC
>NC_134809.1:33240395-33242895 GCF_046742065.1 Oratosquilla oratoria | reverse complement strand
CTCATGAGCAAATTGGCAAAGAGAATTCATAATATGTTTTACTTTTTTTTTAACTTTGACAAAACAACGTATTTGGGAATGCACGGACTATTGACATTGTGAGCAGCTTCCAAAGACATCACAATTAAATTCACTTACACTACAACCCCGCACTGAGAACAGCAACTTCGTTAAGGTGGCCTCTTATGATCATTGTTTATTGGCAATTATGATATGGTCATTGTTACTATCATGGACAACCATGATCTCTCCCACGTTTTTAATATCACTCCCTTCTCTAGACACTTTTCTTGAATATTTGATATAATTTTGACAAAACCCATTTTGATAAAACTACTTTAGTGTTGCCAATAAATATTTAGTATACATTGGTCCCTGAACACAGAAGCATGTTATATTATGCATTACCAAAATTAATTTTCATCGTTAACCATCACCGCGGCAGATTTTGCGCCAAATCTCACCGCAGCGTAATGTAGTTAAGGTCCAATTATCACAACATAAAACCTTCATAATGACCTTTACTTTCGTAGCGGGTTTCATTGCAGCATATCACAACACAACACTTCTCAGCAAAGGGCACGAAACTATAAATCCGAGAAAATAACGTACCCGAGCAACGAGTAATTGTAACAAATTGCCGACTTGTAGCTGCTTGCGTAAGAGCCTAAGTACAATGAAACATTATATTAACCCTCTGCTATGCCATTTCGTATTTAATAGATTTAATAGCATTGTAATATTTTATTATGGTGAGAGGTAGGTGGAGAAGGAAGAGAGGGAGGAGGGGATTGTTTGGGGTCACGATCAACCGAGACCTAGTTCAGACCAAAGACCCTCAAACCTTTCACCTGAACAAAATTCTCTTAACGAAAATATATAATGTATGTGATATTTCGTCCAACTGTCCAGTTCATCCTGGATGCTAAACTACTCCACACCATACCACAGCAGGATCCCCATCAAAGTTGAAACCAGAGTAACATATCTTTTTTCTGTGATATGGAATACCGAAGATTCATCGCACTAAAGAGTTACAGTTCATCCGGTGACCACCCATGTTAAATTTTCCCTAAGAATGTGAAGAGGGATAGCCCGAGCTAAATCGGTCCAATAAACTAAGGTAAGAAAGTTTTAACGACACGAAATAAGTAGTGATACGACGAATCTATCCTTCTGAAGTATGGTCATTACGTTGTCATGTCACAGAGAGGACGATGAAGAAGATGAAATGTCCTGCTGCAAATCTATAAAGTCTTTCGCCAAACAGTAGCACCACTGTAATCATACTAAACATGTATTCAATCCCTAAAAATTATTTTTAACACGAATATATCTGCATCCTCAAAGCTGATCACCAATGCATTTGTTGTTTTTCTCTCAACGTCCTAACTTACTCAACATTTTTCATCCCATTACACGTTACAATTCCTGCTGAGGTACGAGTATGCCACTCCATAATTTTCCTCCCCACACCATACCACTTCATACGTACATACCACTCTACCACTCCCTACCATTCTCCACCAGCCTGTACTACACTTGAGCGACCCATACCCTGTCGTAGCACATTACCTACACTGTCCGCCATTCCACGCCCATCAAGTGTACTGTATCGGGCGCCGCCCACGCGGTAGACCAGGCGCGAAGCTCTTAAGGGAGCCGCCCACGCGGTAGACCAGGCGCGAAGCTCTTAAGGGAGAGTCAGGCGGCTGGACTCCGTCAGGGAGAAGAGGCTGATGCAGTTGGAGAGCGGATCCGACAGGTGGCTGCTCAGCTCGAGCGTTGGGTGGATGGCGAGACACGTTCTCTCTCCCTTTAAGTATTTCGTTGGCAATAACCAGAGCTTCTATCCTTGGGGACAGTATCGGTCCTAAGAGGTGGAGTCATAGATGAGGTAAACGGGAGATCTTAGATGGGGGGCTGGAGGGAGAAATAGTAGAAGTTAAAAGTAATCCACTTTCTTCTATGAGTGGAAATCTGTACCATCAAATGACTTGTACGAGTCGCTGGTAGCTGGTCAGGTTAATGAAAGCGTATTAAGAAAAGCTTCGGATATGTGCATGCCACCCTAGGAAAAGGGATTGTTTCTTAATTAACAAGCACCACTTCCCGCAACTCAAATGCCAATGGTACCTCTCAGGTGTCAACCACCATCTGTAATATCATATCTGCCACCAGTGCATGCAACACCATTATTTCGAATTTCCATCACTCTAACCAAATTCACACCATTACCACCAAGCGCACACGTAAACGCCCTTGTATACACACACACACACACACACACACACACACACACACACACACACACACACACACACACACACACACACACACACACACACACACACACACACACGGCTCGGTGGCGGATTGGTAAAGCACTGGCCTCACAAGCCAGAGAACCGGGGTTCGATTCCCCGGCCGGGCGGAGATTAGTTGGGTTTGTCTCCTTTCACGTGTAACCCCTGTTCACCTAGCAGTGAGTAGGTACGGG
>NC_134809.1:33230395-33235395 GCF_046742065.1 Oratosquilla oratoria | reverse complement strand
CCTTTGGTGATGGCTAGGTATCCTACTGAGCGGGGCGGATAAAAATAGAAATTAAATATGAATTGTATCGATAGAACACTTTGCATATCAGAGAAGTAACCGAGTGTACTAGAAAGGATAATTTAGGCTACAAGTATGATGTAACATGATGGCATTCTCTTAAACCCCGTAACTGTATGTATTTTTGGAAAGTATGATATTGGCAAGTTCTATACTTAGAAAATGAATACTTTAACGAGTTTGACGATGCTTGATATCGCAAGATATTATTGGTTGGGAATTTTGACAGTCTTCAATTGGTGCATGTTATGCATTTTCTATAGCTTTAAATAATTTTCTTGGATGTTGAATCTAAGAAAATATTTTATCGAAATAGTAGTGAGGTTTGGTTGGTGTGTTAGAGGTCATTAGGGTTTGGTAGCGGCAAGAACGACTAGATTGTGAGTTACAAAGACACCTTTGTTAGAGTTTCGATTCGTTTTGCCGGGCTTCTTGGTGCTCCTTTGTTCTTGACCGAAGTGTCTGCTGAAGTTTTCCTCTGCTCTCTCTCTCGACCATCCAGACCCCTTGGTGACTGACCAACACGGACCCCGAGCACCAGCGGGAGGTTATTGTGGTGTTAGGCATCTCATGGCCGTGTGGCGGTGATAGGATCAAAGTATTTGTGGTGATAGTGACGGGACTTATTTTTATGGTTCAAAACTGTCAACCTCATGCGGGTGAAGTAGAGGAAGAAGTCGTCTTGATTGCGTATGTTTTGGATATTGGGGGGTACTATCACTACATGGAATTGGGGTGGACAAAATATAATCCAGACCTGAAAGCTGTTGGGGACAGGGTTTTGAACTCGATGAATAACGGTGCTGAATGTATTTCGTGTTGATTTATGTACAGTTGCTTCCGTTTCTAAGTACATCAGTGGTAGATATCTTCGAAAGAGCAGCAGGAGGCTCGTATCTTGTGGTCATAAAATTACAACGTAAATGAGTACTTTATAATAAATGTTATATAATGATAAATGTTGGACGTAAAGAAGTACACTTTTTTCCTTGTTGTTGTTGTTCTTCTTCTTTTGCCACAGTTCTACAGAAGATACTTAACACTGAAGTATTTAAATATTAAGACAATTTGTACAAATATTAAGTACTACTGTTAGGCTTATGATGGTAGTTTTAGTGATCAAGGAATAGTTTATCTTTGGATAATTATCTGGTGGTAATACGTAACCAGTTGTGAGTGATTATTACCCAGTTTTGGGGATGGGGGTCGATAATTGAAAACAAGTTCTTCCTGCATAGAGTATGATAGTCAATGTGTATGATACTCCCTAATGTGTTGAGTAGGATGGAACATGTTGAATAAGTTCCTTTATTACCATGTGTGTATGTATACATATATATATATATATATATACATATATATATATGCATATACATATATATATATACATATATATGTATATATATGTATATATATATATGTATATATGAATATATATATATACATATATATATATATATATATATATATATATATATATACAGTATATATATGAGCAAATTGATCTTTTCTTTAATAGCTTTGTGGGTTGAACCATCATTCATTTGAGCTCTTCTTTACCGAGTGATGCTTCTTTTTTGAAGTCTGTTCTATATATCAACGCCGAACACCTCTCGGTAGAAAAGACATGGAGCCAATCCGTGTCATGTGTCACTTTTCCTTCCATAGCGGCAGCCACCAGTCTATTCGGTTCATTTCCGTGGCATATCCATCGAAAGTATATACATATATATCCATATATACATATACCAACTGCTTTTTCCGCCTTACAAGGGAGGTAGCTAAAGTTAAAGGAATAAGTCCACTCCCACCCATTCCATCCTTACATACTCCACTCCCATTCACTCCCCTCCTTCTCTCCTTTCTTGGCTCCGACTGGATGACGGGTCGTCCCTGCATCTTGCCCACTGCCCTGAGTCAGAAGCAATGCAGTAAGACACAGCACATCCACAGCAATGCCGCTTCATTTAATCGGCGACCTCCCCGCCTTCCCGTCCCTTCATGCAGAAAAAGAGAAGACGGGGAGAAATCCCATCGAAAGTAGATGAGCGTAATATAATCGTGGTTCTTGTCGCAACAAAATTGCATTCCGTTGAAAAATAATCAGCGCTGCAATCCTTTGGGGACACAATTGCTCCTGAAGACGTGGTAATAAATATTGAGGACAGCAGGGTAAAGGAGGAAATATAGATGTTAGAGATTATCTGCATTTTCTTTTAGTAGGAATTAGGCTGTGCTCACTACTGCGTGCCTCTGGTCCATAATGGTATCACATGATTAGCTATATCGCAACAAAATCGCCAAAGTACATCGCGAGCTGAAAGGTTTAGCTGGGCAGAGCTGAAGAGAGACAGGTGGGTTGGGGTTTCCGAGAGGATGACTAATCAATATTGAAGGTGGATCAGGATAAGGGTCCCAGTATTTGGGGATGGAGTGTGTTAGTTCTTGGAGTGTTGGCTCAGGGTTTGACGGTGACAGGGAGTTAAGTTGGGAGTGTGGTGGCATTGGTATTAGGAAGGCAGGCGAAAATTAATGATATTCTCCTTTATATTAATGTTGTTATTATTATTGTTATTATCATTAATATTGTTATTATTAACATTAATATTATTTTTTTTTTTTTTTACTATTATTGATATTACTATTACCATTATTAGTATCCGGGGTCATTCAGTTGCTTATGCCGTTCGATCTTTGAGATGGTTTCACGTCGCATGTGTGGTGCTGAGATAATAGCTAGTCTGTAAAGAGCTGGCAAGGGCGTTCAATTTAGGCTTTCAGTTATTATCCGAAATGACCTATTTAGTTCTGAGGCTACTTTGCGGCCATGGCATGACCTTGCCCACACAGGGGAACAATAGTCTTGCCCACACAGGGGAACGATAGTCTTGCCCACACAGGGAAACAATAGTCTTGCCCACAGAGGGGAACAATAGTCTTGCCCACACAGGGGAACAATAGTCTTGCCCACAGAGGGGAACAATAGTCTTGCCCACACAGGGGAACAATAGTCTTGCCCACAGAGGGGAACAATAGTCTTGCCCACACAGGGGAACAATAGTCTTGCCCACACAGGGGAACAATACTCTTGCCCACACAGGGGAACAATAGTCTTGCCCACACAGGGGAACAATAGTCTTGCCCACAGAGGGGAACAATAGTCTTGCCCACACAGGGGTATAATAGTCTTGCCCACACAGGGGAACAATAGTCTTGCCCACACAGGGAAACAATAGTCTTGCCCACACAAGGGAACAATAATCTTGCCCACACAGGGGAACAATAGTCTTGCCCACAAAGGGGAACGATAGTCTTGCCCACACAGGGAAACAATAGTCTACGATGGAGTAGCAAAGTGCCAGAACAACCTGTCTAAAGCGGCCCATACACGATCAATTATATTGCGCAATTTCATTGTCAATACTCTGAATTGACAATTAAATTGACCGTGTATGGGCGATATATCGCCCATACACAAGTAAATTGACCGTTTATGGGCGATATATCGCCCATACACGGTCAATTTAATTGTCAATTCAGAGTATTGACAATGAAATTGCGCAATATAATTGATCGTGTATGGGCCGCTTGATGGTTTTGGGTCAACTTCCCAGTTAATAGTAATATATGTTAGTATATTATTTCGATTTATTTGCTTAACTACTTATATATTTACTTATTCACGTTTGATATTGTATGAGTTTTGTCTATATACTTATTTTTTTATTTCTATGTTAATTTATTTATCTAATTGTTTATATTTAGTTTTTCAATTATATTATTTTCCTTGTTTTGTGTACCTATTTACTAATTCATTTACTTATTCGTATCTATTTCTAACTATTATTTATTTGATTGTTTTATCTTAATTTGTATTTCGTATATGAGTGAAGCAATGCAATCCCTGGCGTATACCCTCAGTTGATGTCGGTACGAGTTCATCTTCTGTGTTAGGTTTGGTGAATGGGCGAGCGGGAACTGCGTCAAGTTGTAGTAGGAAGCGACAGGTGAGACCATCGTAGAGGTGATGTCGACCAACGGTCAATGCCGAGATGAGAAAAAAAAAAAATAAGACGAAAGCAGTCGGTCCATAGCTTAACTTTTTCTTTTGTGGTTTTCCGCATATTTAGAATCACAAGTCTATGTGTCTTATCCTGCATATATGCATATATATATATATATATATATATATATATATATACATATACATATATATATATATATATATATATATGTGTGTGTATGTATATGTATATATATGTATATATATATATACGGTATATATATATAAATATATATATATATATGTATGTATATATATATTTATATATATATATATATATATGTGTGTGTGTGTGTGTGTGTGTGTGTGTGTGTGTGTGTGTGTGTGTGTGTGTGTGTGTGTGTGTGTGTGAGTGTGAATATATATATATGTATATATATATATATATGTATATATACATATATACATATATATATATATATACATATATATATATATGTACATATATATATATGTATATATACATATTATATATATACATATATATATATATATTTACACACAGACGCACACACACACACACACATATATATATATATATATATATATATATATATATATATATATATGTGTGTGTGTGTGTGTGTGTGTGTGTGTGTGTGTGTGTGTGTGTGTGTGTGTGTGTATGTATTTCTAAACAGAAATGTAGCAGTACATTTGTAAATGACACACAGGAACCCACAGTCGGAGAAAATAAACTTCGAATAAAGAAGAATCCTATATTTCGGCTATCAACTGTAGCCCTCTTTCCTGAAGAGGGCTACAGTTGATAGCCGAAATATAGGATTCTTCTTTATTCGAAGTTTATTTTCTCCGACTGTGGGTTCCTGTGTGTCATGTATATGTATATTGAACAATATACTAAAGAACACCAACG
>NC_134809.1:33200395-33215395 GCF_046742065.1 Oratosquilla oratoria | reverse complement strand
TATAATAGTATTAATAATAACGATAGTGATAGTAATAGTAATTATATATATTGCATAACAATGCACAAAAAATAGGAATGTAGACGAAAAAAATATATATATTTTACATATATGATCACAGATACATTACGAAAGCAAATACACACTCACGCACATGCACATATGCATGCACACATTCTCACACTGAATCATGTATTCGATCTGCCACCAATCAATCGTGTTTTTTATGTGCGACCCCGTCGGATGGGAACGGGTTTGTCACGTTGTTTTACTGAGTAGTCATCAAATAGTGAAGTGGATTTTTTAATCAATAAAATGAAATAGCTTACTTCAGCTGTACATATCCTTTGAAGAAGAAAATCGAACAAGATGTCATCAGACTCCGCCACTTCAAACGAGTGTTTACCCACTGGCAGAACACAAGTTTTCACTGAGTCAGGAGGTTTACTGTGCTTTTGTGTAATCTCTTACTCTGAGGATCTTGACGCTTTGGCATTTTTCAGGATTTCCCTCAACAGAATAACATCCAAAGGTTCAAGGGTTCAATCAAAATAGGTTTAATGTTTGTTGGGGTTTTCCTCAAGGGAATAAAAAATCCCGCATCAACAGCCAGAATAAGTATAAGTTTCGTATACTCCAGTATATCTCGCACATTCCACATGTCACCGGATATTACTTTGATCTCGACAGGCGGCAGTACTAGGATTCCATAACAAACATTACATATATGTGTATATGTATATATGTATGTACATATATATGTATATATATATATATAACATATACATATACATGTGTATATATATATATATAGACATATACATATACATGTGTATATATATATATATATATATATATATATATATATACATAATGAAAAAATTGTGTCGAAACTAGTCAAGAAAAACTCGGATTAAAGAAAAGTCTTTCATCCACTCCCACTTCTACTTGTCAGAATCTCTCTCTTATATATATATATATATATATATATATATATATATATATATATATATATATAAATGAGTGTGTGTGTGTGTGTGTGTGTGTGTGTGTGTGTGTGTGTGTGTGTGTGTGTGTGTGTGTGTGTGTATGTGTGTACACGTATGAGCTGCCGATAACTAGTGCGTCTATCTTTGGGGACAATATGGATGCGAAGAAATGAGTCACAGAAGAGGAGCAAAGGTGAAAGTTTTAGGAAGAAAGTAGAGAGGGCGGACAGAAGTTATCAATCAACATTATTTTAGTGAGTGTAGATAATTTCGGTCCGGAGGAATTTTACCGAAATCGCTAACATAGTGAGAACATGAAAAACTAGTTATGCGGTTAATATGGCCATATAGATAAAATAACCACGAGGATACTGTGACCCGGAGAAGTGAGACTCTAGACAGCAAGACATAAGCTGGCGAAGCACGAAGGAGCCCGACAAGCGGGCCCTATTCGCGAGACGAAGGGCCGTACATGATAAGCGGCTACCATGGCAACGTGGGGCCCCGTTCTTGATAAAAGCCACCCCGAAGCCGCCATCCCAGCCATCGTGTCCAACACATGGGCTGCGCTCGTAACGCTTGTCCCTGTCACGTCTGTCACAACACTTCCAGTCAGTGGCGTTACCGCACCGTTGGCTGGCGACCAGGAGGGCGGCAGGGTGGTGGTGGTGGTACTGGATGGGTGGTGGTTGACGTGGTAGGAAAAATACTTGATGTCGATCGTTGTGGTGGAAAGAAATGGTGTGGGAGAAGAGTTCTGACAGTTCAACACTATTTAGTTTCACTCATCCGAATAGAATCTTATGTATGTAGAGTGAACAGATTGCAAGGACGTACTAAACGTGTAAAGTTTCATACTCTTAAAACACTGCTTCTAGATCTAGACCCCATGAACCTTTAGTGGATACAGAATTTTCCAAGTGAAGGCAAAAAATAATATTAGTACTTAGTAGATGTCATATGATTTTATTCAATGCCAAAGTGGCCTTAAGGAAAGTAAGGAACAGCAATTCATAAGTATTGGTTAAATGAAAAAACAAAATATTTTTATGTTAAGGTTTAAGTATAACAACAGGTAATCTGTATCACTTGAACGCACGCTCTCAAGTGTGCATTTTTGTCTATATAAATCTTTATGTCACTATTTTGATACAACTTGTACCACTGAAATAATGTTCATCACTTCAAGTACGGTGAATAATCAGAAGATGCATAAAATTTCGCACTGATCCATGAAGTAGTTCAAAGATACAAGAATCAAAAAATACAAAGACAAACTCAGAAAGGTACGAACGCGGTTAACAGATTACATTTCACCGCAATAAAAGAATAGACACGTTGCTTCAGTCCTTTTCATCTGCCATGTAAAACGCACAACATCCAACAGTATAACATAACTCCCCCCGTGCGAACGTCAAGCAGTAATCAGCAATAGATAGGACAAGGACAGGTGTGACTCTGTTTGATAGACACAGACAGACAGGCAGAGAGAAATGGAGGAGGGGAGGGAGGACGAGATACTCGGAAGAACGGGAATAGAAAACGGGTAAAACTAAAAAGGTTGACAGATGGGGTGTGTTTATGAGAATGTAGAAGACGACTAGAAAAAACAAAAAGAAAAGAAAAGAGAAACATGCATACGACGAGTATGAACATACAAAAAATATATCAGAGATGTGAGCAAGCTCCACCCAAAAATGAGGGCACACAGAATGAAGGTGGAGGAAGGGCAAAAAAAAATCTACAGAAAAATGAGAAAGAGAGATGGAAGAGTGAAAGAGGAAGTAAAAGAGAGGAGGAGGATAGGGTAGAGAAGGAAACAGCGTGTTAGGAACAAGGGAGGTAACTGTAAAAAAGAGAGGGAGGGAATAAGGGGGAAGGATGTAACTAAAGAGAAGCCAATAAAAGAAGTAGAAGAAAAGAGAGGAAGGGGAGAATTCAACTGAAATATAACGGGTCGGAAAGGAAGGGAGGGAGAGATGGAGGGAGGGTGCAATTTGAAGGCGAGTGTTGTTGGAGCTTCCCGTGTGTTGTCGCTCCTCGACGGCTGGTGTCAATTAAGGAATGTCTATCCCGAACTTAAAAACCTCGTTGTCTCCATGGCGTCATTTTTCAGGACGAGTCCCGACCGGTCCTGGCCGCGTGGTCATGGGCACGACGCTGAGGGGTCATTGTAGAATGTGTAGCACTGACGGAGCGGACAAATAGACAGGTTACACTCCAGTTCGTAGACAAGAAAGGATATACAAATTGTATGCAAGTTTATTTGTTGGTCTGTTTCTTCATTTATTTGGACTTTGTGTGACTGTGCGCTTGTGTCCATGCACGTCCAAGGACGCACAAAAGAAATATAGTTTTATTCCTTGAATTGTGCATCTATTTACCAATAGAAGAAAACGTTGCTTTAAACCCTGTAAGTGCTGCATGCTTCCTCAACCCCCCCCCACCTCACACCGTAACAATACTCGCTCGCATGTGACAGGGTAACGAGTTTGTTTTGCGCGCGCGCGCGTGTGTGTGTGTATGTGTATCATTCATCGAGTTATTACCATCCCAGTTGAGAGCTTCATAGCTATAGACCGAACTATGGATAAGACTGTGACTATAACACACACGCACACATACGCGCACACACACACACACACACACACACACACACACACACACACACACACACACACACACACACACACACACACACACACACACACACACACACACACACACACACACACACACACACACACACACACACACACACACACACACACACACACACACACACACACACACACACACACACACACATTAACTCCTTGCCCAAGGGAGCAGGTGCTAACTTGCATTGTTGTGATGTTTTTCAGTCCTAGGCGTGGACCGAACCTAGGACCGCTGAGCTAGCAGGCTGAGTCGATACCACTACATCAGTAAACCTCTCACTCTGTGTGTTTATGTGTGTGTGTGAAAAAGAGAAAGAGAGACAGAGAATCAGAGAAAATTGAGTTAATTCTTTGGCTGCGTTTGTTTTAGGGCTTAATTTTTTTTTTTTTCTAGATACCAGCAAGCGATTTTATTCAGCTAAGGAGAAACCCCTCTCAACAGCAAAAGAGTTTGAATACTCTCTCGAGCCTGTTTCGATTAAGCTTTATTGAGGGTACATATATGGCTGAATTTTAGGTCAGGATGTCAACCGCTGGCGACACTTTGACTGACATTAAGAGAGGAATCTCGAACGATCACATGAAGCTTGGCAAGGTGTCTCACAGATAGTGCCACGGGTGGTGACGGATGAACAAAAGATACCTCGGCTGACATCATCAACGCTCTTCTAAAACGCTTTCGTAAGTGCATCTGGTGGGATGCTTTTATCCCGTGTTAATCACGACAGTGGCCAGGCTCCATCAGAGTGATCTTGAGATGATGATGCCATAAATTTGTTTGAATAAGTCTATCCTCTCGCCCGCCTGGGGAATTTCTTGCCGCCTCCAAGACAGATAATGTCACATTGTTCGATTTTTAGTGTTATGCTGAAACCACACTTGATTTCTTGAAGTTCCGATTTACGTATTATCTCTGTGTTTCCTGCTAAATCTACTGAATAAAATTGATAAGGTACTCAGAGACTTGATACACTTCCTATAATTCATAACCTGTTCTCAGCAGTAAAGAAATTATAATGAGATCAGATATTTTTAAGTCTGGTGGACTGGCCAAGGCTGTAGTATGGAAAAGCCTTTCATCGGTCCTACTTCTGTACTCTGTCACAGGACTATAGATGCGATATAATTAGTTTTAGTCTTCTGTTCCCATGGAAGGTATTTGAGGTTGATCCTTCCCAACAGAGGAATAGGAGAAAAATTAACTGAAAAGTAATGGTAAATGTGTGTATATATATATATATATATATATATATATATATATATATATAAATATATATATGTATATATATATGTATATATATATATATATATATATATATATACATATATATGTATGTATACACATATATACATATATATATATATATATATATATATATATATATATGTGTGTGTATATATATATATATATATATATATATATATATATATATATACATATATATATACATATAAGTAAGGGAATTGGTAGTCGAGATATATTTACACAATGTTTGCAGACGATGTAGTGTTAATGAGACATCAAAGGTGATTTACAGAAATTGTTAACAACGGTTAGGAATATATTTACAATATTATTGAAAAGTAAAATTATGAGAATATAAAAAATAGGGGATCATAACAAACCCTATTAAAAAGTAAGTCAAGAGAATCTGTTGTTAAAGTGTTCAAGTGTTTATGGTGGCAGTTGAAGGAAGGAAAAGTAAATAGATTTTTGGTAAATGGATACAAGATGAACAGCTGGTGTATTTCATAGAGTGAGGGTAGAGGGAGATATCAATCAAAGCTTAGATGATAATGGTCGGATATACAGTGGAATCAGTTCTGATTTATGAGACTGGGGTAATGGTATCTAAGAATAGTTTAACAGTGGTGAAAGCGTTACGTTATTTGGAGAGTGTGGGAAAAGAGGCCAACATACCAAATACCTACAAGTGGTAAAGTGATCGGAGTAATGTAGGTGAATGGTGGAGCTATGTCCTACAACCATACATGAAACGAAACCACTACCATTTTTTATCTATGGGATGTTACGCGTTTTAAGATGCAAGAAGATACTCATACAAAGCTCCCTTTGGATATCCTTCCTGATGACGTCAGCAGTGTATTAGCATTGTAGAAGACTTCTTTCCACATGATGGTGTAGTACGTTTGTCGGTCGTCCTCCTTGAGTATTCGCCTGCGTGTCTGAAAAAAAAGGTCACCATCACATTTCCATCTGGTGGGATGGATCCCGCCTTCTTTGGGTGTAGGGAGTGTGTACTCTCCTATTGCTTCGACTGTTCATTTGATTCAGGTTGTAAGTTAAGGACTTTGATCTTATCCGAGGCTGAAGTATGGCCAGACAGTCAGCAGAAACTTTCTTTCGAGAAGGCACAGAGTCAGAACGGATGTATTGTCCCAGCGTGTGATCCACATTTAACAACTACGGCCCAGAGGTGTAGAAACCCTATTTACAGCAAACGTGTTGCTGATAACGTCTTGCGCTCTTTCGAGCGTGTTCACCATGACGATAGCCATGTACTCTGGTGCAAGTAGACTTGTATATTACTATTCAGTCGCACAAGCACAAGTCAGGATGCCCAGACATACACACACCCACGTATGCACACATAGATTCACACGCTCACACACACACACACACACACACACACACACACACACACACACACACACACACACACACACACACACACACACACACACACACACACACACACACACACACACATATATATATATATATATATATATATATATATATATGTATATATATATATATATATATATATATATATATGTATATATATATATATATATATATATGTATATATACACACACAGACGCGGTATATATTCATATATACACCTTAGATATGCGTGCCCAATGTTATCCCTAAATAGAAAACTCTGGCTGGGAACAATCGCCGGCGATGGTATGTCCTGCTTCGCTAAGGAATTCGGAACGTCCATATTTGAAATGTTATGAATAATTCTGCCGCCGTCTCTCCACTGGCTGATACGAAAAAATCATTCAGTTGTACTGTTTTTTTTTTTTTTTTTAATGATAGTAGGCTTATTTCCTTGCGGTGTATTTCTTAATGAAGCTTGTGAAATTTACATTATATAACATCATTTCCTATTTTAATGACGTTATGTATTACAGTTATATTTTCTCCAATGTGCTTGTTATGGTAATTATTAAATGAAAACGTCCTATCCACTCCGTCTTCGGTCACCGTCCCTTCACTTGGATGCAGTATAACGTTACTTTTATTTATTTATTTATCTATATATTTATTTATTTATTTATTTGTTTATTTTTTACTATGTTAAGACAAGCGAAATAAAGAAATTGGATTTCTATATTGTATTATTTAGTACTTTAAAATTTTAGCTTAACCTGCTTCATTACTAAAGTTCTCATATAAATTTACCATTATTCATTGAGTTATTTTGTTTCGCGACAATTCTCATATATATGTCATTACCACAATTTTGTAGAAGTAGCAATGGAGCAATTCTGTTTAAACTAACCTTTTATTCTGTCAGCGAAAATTATAGTCGTTAAGAATAATTTGAACATCTTTGTCTAACGAGATTACCCTCATCTGAAATCTAGTACTGTTCTCCATTAGTCACGGGGGCACGTCGAAGATTCACCAAAAATTCACATGTGTGTAGACAGGCAGCTTTACTTCACATAGCCCAATCAGCACGTACTGAATGCAGTAAGGCTACTCTTCTTTTGTATCTGGTTCGTCACTAGAGGTTAATTTCCACTCAAAAAAAAAAAAAAAAAAATTAAGTTCTGCTGTCCCTCCCCTCTTCAATCCTCCTTACATTTCTCCTTTATCCTCTCTATGACCCCATCTCGTCACGATATCATCCACAAAGACAGAAATACTAGATATTGTCAACAAAATACACAGTTCTATGTATCTTGTTCCACCACTTACGGTGTTAAGAATGGACAACAGTCCCTTGAGTAATTCTATCGACTTCAAAACAAATTCTTTCCCGTCTTTGTCGTGGATGTATGTCGACTCTTTAGAAAAAATATATAGGATGGGGACCCTGAGACCTGACACTCCGGTCTCGTTCCTAATATGGATTCAATAATCTTTTGTCTTATCAGTTAACTCAAACCATTTCCTCCTACAGCTTCGACGACTGATTGCGAGTTGTCATATTAGTCCCAAAAGGGCCGTCAGCTGGCTTCGTGCATCCTCTCTTGCTGTCAAACTGGATATATGGGGTGGAGCGTTTCAGTATCACCTTCAACGACAGTGTGAGGAATATTGACATGGAGTAGGATGACAGCATTGCATTTATCGTCAATGAATCCTACTTTTCAAGTTTTTTTATTTTTTTTTTTATTCTCAGAATAGTTATTTAATCATGTAATAGAATTATTTTCTGGGAAATTTATAATGTACGTCGTCGCTGATAGCCAGTGCTTCTATCCGTGGAAAATATAATCGAGCCAGAGTTGGAGTCAGAAGTCGTAAAAGAGAGATTCAAACAGGCGGAGCAGAAAAGAGGAATAGTAGAATTTAAAATGATGAGCATTCCTCAATGAAGGAAGATTGAATTCCAACAATAAAAGAGTATTGCGTGACTGTTACTTTGAGATGCCAAGAAAGTCCTTAACGAATTGACTGCATAAAACTTATACGGTTTATTTGTTCATTTATCATTATTGTGATTTTTGTTTGCATCCGACCTAGATATGGACCAAAAGGTCTCCTGTTAGCATGCTCCGCCTTTGTAATCTTTTGTAAAACCCATATAAGATATCAAGATTCTAACGAACCTGGTAAGTCCATTTGGAAGCGTTTATTATTGACCAACCATTATGATTCATGATCATTAAGTTTGTCATGTGTGAATAGACTATGTAGTAAAAGAAGGTAGTGAACGATGCTATAAAACAATATTACTGAAAATTAATAACTAAGATGTGCACAGGACCATGGAACTATGATTTGTACAGTACAATGTAACTATGATTTCTCAAGACAGATTTGCAAACTCCAGTCGACAGGACAGTATACTTAGACTAATCTTCATAGTGTTGCTATAATGTTGTATGCAAAATACCTATCGGCAATGTGGAATAGGTTTATTGTTACACTTCATCCACATAAAACAAGAACACCAGGAAGTGAGTCACAAACCTGCTAGAATGTGAGATATATGGTCCCATAAACATGACACACAACTCGACGTCTATGCGACGAGGACACTGGAACGTAATACAGTTTCAAGTTTTAGGTTTCGTCCAGTAAATAACTAAGCAATATGATGATAAATCTGCCAAGCTGTAATTCTGTTTGCCTATTTATTCTCCTGTTTGTTGTATTATATTAATTTTTGTTAAATATATCAGAAGCATCGTCATAGATGCCCAAAATGAAAACATTACTTTAGCAAAGACAACGTTATTGCTATTTCAGTGGTGTACATAATGGCATATAGTATAATCAGACATATGCCCAAGTGCATTAGTTGATTTGGCGTTGATTCTATGTCATGTACGAGCATGTGTTGTTAGAAATAGTGGTAAATTGAAGTAAAGCGTGCCTATTGAAATTGACTTTTGGATCAGATATATATGTATTTTGATCTGATATGAAATAACATTGATTACATTCGACAATAAGTTATCAGTTTTCCATGTTACACCTGGTCATAAGAGTTTCCAAAACCCCTATCACACCTACGCACGGATGCTGCGGATGGCTGTGGATAGAGCATCCGCCAAGATCCGAGAGGGATCCGTACTGTGTCCGTGGCATCCTTATGTATGTCCGCCCCCATCCGCCGTGATCCGCCGGCATCCGCAGCCGAATTTTAAAAGTGATTGCATGTTCCAGCGAATTGGCCAATCCGTGCGGATGACCAAAATCCGTGTTGTATACGCCGTCGTCCGTACTCTCTCCGTACTGCCTCCGCCACGATCCGTACTCAAACCGCGGCGTCCGTACTCTCTCCGCCGATGGAGAAGTATACGTGGACAGTACGGAGAAAGTACGGAAATACATGCGTAGACAGTACTGAGGCGACATAGACAGTACGGATGCCGGTGAAGACAGTGCGGAGGCGGCGTAGACAGTACGAATGCCGGCGTAAACGGTACGGAGAGAGCATGGATTGAGAGGGGGTATGTAAGTTGCGCTCTGGATCCTCCTGCATCATTCTTTCTTCACTACTCCTGCAAATCATACGACTTCTACGATGCCTCCCAAAGTATCTAAACACTGCCAAATCTAAGAGGCCAGCTGCTCCTGTACCAACACCACCACCTCCTACCGACAGTTCGTCCGATGATTATCGTGAACCGATCAATGGATAACTTTTTTCCAGGCGTCAGGTCTGGTAAGACAAACCATAACCTCAGGAGAGTACTCGTCGATGATGGCTTGGCACACTTCAGGAACGAAGACGCTTTTGGTGTACGAAAGAGACTTGTAACTGTCATCAGAAGCCAAGTATCTCAGGGTGACTGCCAGATTAAGTCTTGATGGGCCTTCCTGAAGTAGGTGTCTTGCTTCTCCATGCGCGGGCCTACACGACGTTGAAGTTCCGTAAAGATATCGAAGTCAACTCTAAGGAAATTCTTGAAGCTTGTTTAATCTTTTGCATTCAATTCATGCATGAGCTTCTCATACAGGTCACTGTCTGACCCACTGTCTTCTCTGTCGTCTGGTTCTTCGTATCTCTTTCTAACTCTGCGTTTTTCTTTTCTTCTCTCTTGCTCTTGCAGACTTTCCTAGATCAAGGTGGCTTGCGCAACCCGTATCCATTGAAGAACCAATTCCGTGAGTTGCAGTAGTTTCCTCTCTTCACTTGTAAGCCACATCTTGGAGTACTCTGTGAGTGATCGGGAAGCAGAATGTGAATGATTTGGGCCCAAACAATACGGCCATATATATAGGGACATTGACAATCTAGCGTTCGTCTGTACTGTGTCGGCACTATAATAATACATCCGTACTGTATCCGCATTTTCCGTACTGCCTACGTACTTTTTCCGCGACCTCCATACTCTCTACGTACTCCCTACGCGGCCTCCGTGTTGCCTCCACGCCTGGAGGTCCGTACTCTCCAATGCCAACCGTAATGTGTCCGTGACGTCCGTACACTTACCGTACTGCATCCGCCACCATCCGCGGGAAATTTCGGCAAATTGGACCACCAGCCGCTCAATCCGTGCTGTATCCGTCTTGGCTCCGCACTGTCTATACCAATTTTGGCTAAAATAGACAAAAATCCGTACTCCTTCCCGTCACGTCCATACTCTCTACGCAGCCATCCGCGGCATCCGTGTGTAGACGTGATAGGGGTTTTAGTGCTTCAAGTTCTTTGGATAGGGTATATTATTGAACTTGAGAAGGTAGTTATATTTCTTCTACATGGAGGATAACCAAGATTTTGAATGCTTATTGATTTTAGTAACCAAGGGAAGAAAGCAGACAATTGGTAGATTGTGTCTGGGTTGATATCGAATGACCAGCTGAAGAGAGGGTCCCTGTCTGTGGAGGTGAATTCTTCTTATGTAGAGACAAAGAAAACCTTATTCATCTTTACGAAAACCTTATCCATTTCTGTGTAGCAAGACCGTGCTTGGGAAGAGCTGTGCTTCAATGCATTTCTTTTGACACAAGCAGTGTGATCAGGGGAAAGGAACACCCCTTCATCACAGAGGCACTGAGATTAGAGGGGTGGTTAAATGGGCTTTAATTGTGAACGATATGAGTGTGTGCTTTGCCTCGGACGCCCCTCTCTTAAGGGGAAAGAACGTTTGACATAAATGTAATGTAGAGAGACACCATGCATACGCAAAGTTGTAGACTAAAAGTTCTAAACATCAATTTGAAGTGTTTCCATCAGGTAACTGAAAGATGAGCGAACAAAGATAAACAAGTTCAAATCGTCTTTTGTTCATCAATTTTGGAGCTGAGACATTTTGCCTCGGCCCTGTACGTTGTATATAGTTCCATTGTCATCTAAACCTCATCGTCATTCAACCCCACAAATCCCACCACCCAGTCAGTTTCACCCACCTCCTCAACTCACTGCCAACCCCATCCATCAATGCTTACCTACTCCAAACATATCGACCACGACCCCAAAAATCCCACTACAACGCCAACATCAATAAAACAAAAATCAACAAGAGCAACAAGAGGAAGAACAAGAACAAGGACAACAAAGATTAAGACAAGGACAGTGGCTGGAATAACACCCACAGCCACCTTCTTCTTAACAACAACGACAGTCACAAACACAATCTCCGCCAGAACCACCACCTCACCATCACTGCCACAACTACCTCTACCAAACTCGTTACTACTATTACTACCACCGCCGCCACCACCACCACAATCACAACCATTATGACCACCATCACAACCACCAATACCACAGTCACAACCACCACCATTTCCACCACTTCCTCTTGCCTTTCCTTAACCCAGAAAGGACAACAATATCCGTGTGACCAAATTTATCGATGAACCTTCATGTAAACCACGCATCTCTCCCCCCCCCTCTCTCTCTTTAATTAATGAAGATCTTTCATAAACTTTAAGAAATATAGAATAAACTAAGGTTTTTATTAATGTATGTTATGTCATTCAATATGTATTACTTTTTGTAATCCCATATTGCAACAATAGACTGGCCAAGCTGACTGGAAAAATATTTTACACAAATTTTATTTTTCCGTGTACTCTAGTCAATTTTGTAGTCGCTATGCCCACTTAAATAAGAAATGTCTGAAACAGAAATGATAATAGGGAAAAAATATATTCTATAATAATATCAAGGAAAAGAAGAATAGTAAGACTAAAAATAGTATATAACCATATCAAGAAGGAGAATAATATTGAAAATAAAAATTACAGAAAAGCCTCCAAGTTCAGTGCTTGCGTACCACAATGATGAAAAAATAGATAAGAAACAAAAAACAATACAAAGTATATCGTACGAGCAACGAAGATGATGCGTCGTTTGTAAGAAGCTCACATTCGAGATGCCAAGTTGAAATTATTGCCTCCCTGTAAAAGTCGAGTTTGAACACGCGCACATTAAGCATCACGTTTCTGAAAAAGGGGTGGAGGGTCTGCGTCGCAGGCCTGTCAAACAAATCCCTTGTATTGACAACTGTCCTAGCCGTTGCGTGCTCGGCTGAAGAAAGAGTGGAATTATTCTAACTGATGGACGCTGGTTTCGGAGGTCGTTGGGACACACACACACACACACACACACACACACTCTCTCTCTCTCTCTCTCTCTCTCTCTCTCTCTCTCTCTCTCTCTCTCTCTCTCTCTCTCTCTCTCTCTCTCTCTCTCTCTCTCTCTCTCTCTCTCTCTCTCTCTCTCTCTCTCTCTCTCTCTCTCTCTCTCTCTCTCTCTCTCTCTCTCTCTCTCTCTCTCTCTCTCTCTCTCTCTCTCTCTCTCTCTCTCTCTCTCTCACACACACACACACACACACACACACACACACACATGGCTGGTATTGTGTTTTCATTCTGGTTGCCACCAGATGGTTCAAATCAGTTGTGGGTGACCCACTTCTGCAATGTATAGGAAGGTGCTCATGAAAATGGACATCAAAGAGAATGCTGTGACTATGCGGGGAATTAATTATTTCTCTGTGGGAGGCTACCACCAAGATGGTTGAAAAAAGAATCAATAAAGGAGTCTCCCCTTCTTCGTTATCAAGAATATGAGGCACTCAGAATAACAGGGAGCTACTCATTACAGAAAAAAACATCAAATGAGATTGGTTTCTCTTATCCCAAGGGATGCAGTGGAGATGAAGAGAATATACTGGAAACAAAATGAAAGAAAATGTAACTGTACGATTTCAGGGGGGTGGATAAAAGTTGAAATATTAAAGGCTGAAAAGACAGTAAATATTTACTTCGTCTAATGGAATGTGTGTTGTAAAATCGTGGCGGAATATATAAATAAGATCATGTCCCGTGATAGTCCGGAGAACAAACTCCAAAGTAACACTTCCACTACATTGTATGTCTTGGTTCTACATTAAACGAGATCATGTTGGGGCACACCTGCACCATATATTGTACTCGTGGGTCCCAGCTGTACATGGCACAGAAAACAATCAAACCACCTTCGCTAGACAGCTTCTCCAATTAACGCTTCATTAAGGATTTAGGCAAACACAAGAAATGCTTACATCCGTCTCAACCTAGTTGGACATCGTCTAGAAACCACATATTCTAGCTTGTACTGAAATATTTTTTAGCAAGCTGGATGTGCAATGGACATGTAACTTGACGGTACATGTTATTAACTTGTTAGAAGAAATTTCCGGCCTTGACTACATGCCAAATGGACCCGTCACACTCACTACCCTTGCGGGATCCTGGCCCAGGGATTTCTTTGCTCATACTGTACACTAGGCTAGGATGGACATAGAGGCCCTTATCAATTTATTTCTTTTTCTTTTTAATGATACTGGACCATGGTACATTTTAGTTTTAACTTTTAAATCGTTCGGAATGAGGACTTGTACTGAATAAGATGGTGTTGTGTGGCATTAACGATACAAACCTGTATTGACGTTATTGCAGTTGAAAATTTAAATGAGGTTGACGTAACCCCTTTATGCAGATGCATATACATGTATATATATATATATACATATACATATATAAATATATATATATATATATATATATATATATACTGTATATACATACATATATATATATGCAAAGTAGACCACTTGGAAAAAGAAACTAACGAAGCAGAGCGCTTTCGTATATTACAGTGCAACAAGTACTTGTTGCACTGAAGATGTAATATACGAAAGCGCTCTGCCTCGTTAGTTTCTTTTTCCAAGTGGTCTACTTTGCATAAGTGAACACACGTACCCGTGATCTTATTAGCATACATATATATATATATATATATATATATATATATATATATATATATATATATATATATATATATATATATATATATATTTATATATATATGTATATATATATATATATATATATATATATATATATATATACATATATACATATATACGTGAAGATCTGGAGTTTGGCATCCATATAGGGACAGAGAGCAAACACCAGACTTAATTCGAAGGAGTTTATCGTGCTCGACGTTTCGATTCCCGTCCATGAATCGTCTTCAGGGGTATAATAGATAACGTGAACATGGCAAATTGTCAAACGTATATATTTTAACAAGCAAACATTCAACACAAAGAAAAATAGAATGAAAGTGAAACAAAAACATAGGAACACTTTCCTTAGTTATTTCAGTTGTAATATTTTCCCCTTCGTTAGTGAACA
>NC_134809.1:33185395-33190395 GCF_046742065.1 Oratosquilla oratoria | reverse complement strand
GCACGTGTTCAAAATAATCATAATACACAATTTGATACCCATGTTCTTATGTATTATCCATACTTGTTTATTAATGATTGAAACTGAATTGTAGCGTAAGTTACATCCCGGCCAAAAAGGTCATAAGCTCAAAAGTCTGAGTATTGTTTGTCAACCACTCATTCTGTGAATACACACGATCCGACTAAATGAAAAATAGTTCCTCAGTTTCAGCGAATCTATTTTCCCAAGGCGAAAAATTCATCACCACACGATTCTCCACGAAGGTGGGGGGGTGAGGGTGGGGGTGTGCAAGGGGGTGGAAAAGGTCACGAGGTCAAGCGCGATTTCTATATCAGTCGCAGGAGATGAAATTCTCCTTCAGACATTTCACACATCCTCCTCGTGGTCAGGCCTTCTTACTGTCCTCCCACTTTTCCAGGCCAGTCACGCTCCCGAGGGCTAAGCAATCCAGCCCTCCAAGGAGTCACGTTTTTAAGGATGGTGCTCTCATATGTTTGGCCCATCATACACGAACATTTTTACAAAAAGAGGTTCCTCAAAGTTTAACAAAACTCACTGGTCCCATCCAGAAGAAAGTTCTTTAAGTTACCATATCTGGTGTTTCTCTCCAACAAAAGGTTGGACTAGGATATTTTGATTTAGTATCTAATTCTTCAGAATTCTCCATTTGTGTTCATTCTCCATAATTTCTCTAATTTTACCGTCATAGTTCCTCAGCCATCTAAACTGGTTTTCTGACTCCAGGAAATGCCCGACCACACAATATGAGGCGTATTTTGTTATGTACGCTTTCAAATTACTCCTCTTTTCCTGTTCTTGTGCCGTGCGTTTTCACATTCTCTAGGACGCACACACACATACACACACATACACACACACACACACACACACACACACACACACACACACACACACACACACACACAAACACACACACATACACACACACACACACACACACACATCCCCCATATACATCCCCAGCACACATAAATACATGTATATATATATATATACAAATATACCTATCTATATATATATATATATATATATACATATATATATTTATATATATATGTATATATACCTCTATATATATTATATATATATATATATATAATGTGTGTGTGTGTGTGTGTGTGTGTGTGTGTGTGTGTGTGTGTGTGTGTGTGTGTGTGTGTGTGTGTGTATTAGACCTGTTGAAAAACAACTTTTTAACTTTTCATACGTTACTGTACTTTTTCCTATGCTTTTTGACTGAAAAGGCCAAAATTTGCATAATTTTTTATCTTGGATGTATTGAAGCATTGCCGTATGGAGGCTGAAGTTTTTTGCTGTCTTACCAAAATGACCAATTTTGAGGCATTTGTAAGTATATCTTTTATATAATTTGTTATCTGTTCAAGATAGAGCAACAAATTAGGTACCAAATGAAAGAACATAATCTATTCTGTATATAAAAACTGTTAGAATTGATGAATTTTCCTCGTAAATTTTAAAAGATATGAAATTGTTGAAAATCCTGACTTTTTTGCTAACCTGGAGACATGATTTTTGTATGGAAGTTTGATTTTTAAGTAAATTTAGACCAAAACCCATACATAATTTCAGCATTTAATTTCATATTTCATATATACAGAAACCTGTTAGCGATGTTGGGCAATATTGAACAGTACTAAAGCAAGGCCAGCACAGAAACTCGATCCAAATCCAGAAAACTATCCACAAGACACTTCACAATGGCATTAGGCAAGGAGCTACGAGGACGCACAGCTGATATCTCAGAATTTCCACCTGCAGTCTACAAGCAAACATCAAGTCGGCCGTCCAGCAGATCTCTCACTGAAACCTTCCTGGTCGGATACCCTTCAGCTTGTATCAGTGGTTCTCAGCTTCCCACCAACAGACCAGCATTCCAGTACTTCTTTTATTTCAAAGTTTACCAGAAAATACAGGGAAATGCATGGTTCAAGACCTCGCCTATGAAACGGTTGAAGCTATCATCCCATTCTGGCAGATGGCTAAGATCAAGACGATGACCAGACAGAACTGCATGAAGCTCTTTATGAAACTCTATGACAAACACAGCGAACTGACAAAGAGCAAAGGAAGAGCAAGTAACCCTGGAGGAAATAGGAGTGCATTTGTCTTGTAATTGGACAGCTTGTTCGACATAGGAACTCCAGATGCTGTCCAGGATATAGAGAGTAACAGACTGTTATCCAGGGAGAAGAAAAATGAGGACATCAGGTTCTAGCAGAATCAGAGGACTGAGAGGAAAGGTCGCATGTCGGACCCATGACAAGATCTTTGAGACAAGATCCTAGCAACAAGTAGGCCGGACTGAGAGGCAACTGCAGAGGCAAGAACAAGATAATCAAATTTTCATACTTTTACTAATCATACTTTTGAATATCACAACAAGCTGTAAGTTTTACATGCTTACCACATTGTATTATTTTGCAGCAGCAGCTTTACAAAAGACAGTTACTCACGTGGATGACCACTGAGAGCTGACTACAAGGAAATAGCTGAGCTCACAGTGATTATTCTTAGAGGCACACGTGACACCTCCCGGGGGGATTCACTGGAATCGACCCGGGGCCATTCACCAGGCCAGATGATGGCCAGGAACTTGTATTCCATGAAGATGCTGATGTTTTGTGACCAGCTTGAGTATGATGAAGAGACTGTTGCAAAGCTAGAGCGACTCAATATCTTCCTGGCGCTGTTCTACACACCAATGTGGATGATGTCAACATCTGCTGCGGATGCTCCTGTGAATGGTCTTCAGCTCATCCAGGATATGTTGAGGTACATGAGATCAGACCCAGAGGTTGCTAAAGCAGTTCTTCAGAAGACAGAAAATCACAAATGGTACTTGACACAGGAGGCCGTGCCATTCGCGCTCTTCAGCAGCAAGCTGAGTGGCAATCAGAAACAGGACATTGCTGCTCAGCTGCCTGCCACTCAGAAGTCAGAGAGCTTCAGAAGGGGAAAACCTGTGTTTCAGAAGGTGACAGACACACTAGTAGATCTCATTGCTCCGGAATCCCACCTTCTGTTAGACATCCTTAGCATTGGACCTGACTGGCTCCTGGATCGGGTTGAATCAAGGCAAGAGAAGGAGGACTACGAGAAAGCCGTGGAATATGCGAGAAACCTCAAAGTAGTGAATGACATCGCTGAGCGTGGAGTTAAGATGATGAGTGATTTTGCAAATGTCATCAAATGCCACAGATCCCAAGCAGAGGGAATATCTCCTCCATGCTGTGGAATACAACAGATGGCGTTTCGAAAGCTTCAAGAAGCAAACACTTAACAAATGACTGTGTAACATCATTTTGATACATATAATCATGATTATGTTGGTAGTTTCAGATAATGGTTTGACTTGTTGCAAAATTACACTTTCCACTTTATATGATGTATGTCAAATGTATGGAATTTTGTTGCCTTTCTTTAGATATTATAAATAACATGCCATTGTTGTATAAATGTTAATCAGATTGTACACGTTTGAAAGAGCATTAAAAAGCTTTAATTTGATAACTAATTTGGTGGTTTTTCTTGCTCCATGCAAAAACCATGTCTCCAGTTTAGTAAAGTCAATATTCTCAACAATTTCATATCTATTAAGTCACGGGGAAAATTCACCAATTCTAACGGTTGCTTTGTATAGAGTAGATTCTGTTCTTTCATTTGGTACCTAATTTGTTGCTCTATCTTGGATAGATGAAAAATTATATCACAAAATATGTTTAGAAATGCCTCAGAATTCTTTTAGTAAGATAGCAAAAAAATGAGCCTCCATGCGATAATGCTTTTTTTTTCAGTTCAAAAAGCATGAGAAAAAGTATAGTAACGTATGAAATAACGAAAAGTTGTTTTTGCATAGGTCTAACACACACGCACACACACACACACACACACACACACACACACACACACACACACACACACACACACACATATATATATATATATATATATATATATATATATATATATATATATATATATATACCTAAACACACAAACACAAGAATGCACGCATACATGCACACATAAACACGCCTCGTGGCGCTGTTGTTAGAGTTCTCGCCTGCCACTACGGCGGTCCGGGATCGACTCCCGTCCAAGGCATCTCAGTATCGCTGCGCTGCTGGGTGTTACTCCAACTATCGTGGGCGAGGAGTTGGGCGTGTGTGTGCGTGTAAGGTCACAGTATTACCCACAGATCGGTCAAACGAGCTCTGAGCTCTCATCCGGGAGGTTAATAACTGTCGATCGCGAATCCAACACGTGATCCAAGACCATGGTGAATGGTGAATACACTGTAACGCAGTAACTATTGTGTTATTATTTTGTATGTATTTTTCTCATGTATATTTTTATTGTATTGGTATGTAGTGTAAGCTGTACCAGTGAATTGTAATGTAAAATACTTTATTTGTATAACACACGTAACTTGCATGCGCGCATTTAAACTGGGTGATCATCCAGACCGATGTACGGGCCTATTAGAAGAGTTGTTACCACTCGGATATGCCAAACAACGCAGTCGCAAAATGCTTTGCCACATCATATATCCCGGGGCACTTTCCTCAAACAAGGCAATTCAACCGCTCAGCCAGCGCTCAATCTAGCCAAGTTGCCGGCACCTGTCGAAACGCGTAGCTTGAAAAGGATAGTTTGTAGTTTCCTCTTCCTCCATTGCGCAGATTATGACGTATATCAGCGACAATAGTCCGTACTTACCATTTTTATTTGCATTTCCCCTGTTCCGTCTCTCATAGATGCATATTTTTGATTGTCTTAATCTCATGAGAAGACCCATTGAAATTGCCAACCTCTGTCATTGATAGCATATATCTTATCATAGTCCTATGAGGAGATTATTTAATATTAACTATTATCCATTTCACAACCTTTCGTGTCTATTAGGGTCATTCTTGTTTGTCTTACATTCTTATTTTCTGATTGCTTTATTTCTC
>NC_134809.1:33177895-33180395 GCF_046742065.1 Oratosquilla oratoria | reverse complement strand
TCCCTTGGTCTCCTTCAAGCTTCAGCGCTTATGCGCCTTTTTTGTCTGGACGTAGTTTGGAAGAATTTACACTCAACCATTTTGCTATTATCTGTATCTGTGTGTGTGTGTGTGTGTGTGTGTGTGTGTGTGTGTGTGTGTGTGTGTCCGTGCCCTGCTTACGTGTACGCGTGTATACGTGTGCAGTCTTTCGTTTCCTAACTGCATTTTAACGATGATACACCGTCTCGGTTTCAGGCCATAATTTAGAACCATATAATCTCCGGTAAAGCCGTGCGGAGGTTTTGCAAGGCTCTTGCACCCTGGTCTTACGTTGCGCTTCAATTTCCGGTTAGCTTTTGAAGGCTGGCCAATCTTACACTCCCCTGGCCATGCTTAGCAGAGGTTTTGCGCGCCCAGCCGGGGCTGTTGAGATTGTACGCTCTCCCACTCTGAGGTCACGCTTGAGTGAGAGTGAGAAGGACGAGCTGCCGGGACTCACGCCTGTCTACGTCTCCCTTGGCAAGTCGCTAAATGGTTGGAGTTCGACCATGCACAGTCTTTAGTATAGATAGTATAATCGAAATAGTTTTTTAAACCTTTATTGGGCAGGGGCTCCTTAAAGCTACATAAAGTTTCCAGACTTTTTTTTATACAGAGAAATAAAGTAATGGTTTTGTTTCTACATTAAATTATTCATTATTCATTTGTTTATTTATTACATTTTCATTTACCTATAGATTCATTTACTTGTTCATTATCTATATATTTATTGTTTACCTATTTATTCATCCATTAGTTTATTTATACTTATCAATTTTTTTTTCTTTCTTATTTGCTTCCCTTCCTATGTGTGTAGCTTGTTTCATACCCCAAAAATTTACGAGAAAAAATATGTGTACATCCCGGAAAGAAAATATTAGATCCATCATAGTTTATCTTTAATGTCAGTTCCTAAAATTATACTGCTGCAGTGCAGTGTTATTCAAAGTCAAAAAACGTCTTACTGTCAACTAGGAAACATGTTTCAAAAATTCAGTCCCTCAGGGCTATTGGTCTTTCACACCTAGTCAACCCTTGTTATCAACTACGATCGTACGTACTATTTTAATGCGAATGGGCTATACAAGGACTCTCTCTCTCTCTCTCTCTCTCTCTCTCTCTCTCTCTCTCTCTCTCTCTCTCTCTCTCTCTCTCTCTCTCTCTCTCTCTCTCTCTCTCTCTCTCTCTCTCTCTCTTTCTCTTCCTCCACCAGCCTGGTGTGTGCCTCTTAATTAATGAAATCGTTTGTCGCTATCTAGGACAGAAATTCAAAAGAGAACACTGGATATCACTGTTAATTAATCAATCAAAACTGTTCCCTAACTAGTTACCGCCCAGAGGTGTTCTTGTAAGTTGAATAGAATCGTCAGGCTTTAGCAAGAACAGTCTCAAAAGAGGCCCTCTGGGCTTTGATAAATTACATCGCCCCACGTCTATTTTATGTGAAATGATAGCCACTTACACGACAAGGCAGGAGGCGGTACAGTGAACAGTCGCGTTCTATATTACTGCATTGTGGTTACACTCAACTTGGCTTGATTCTCTGTCATCCCAGAAGATTAAGGATAATTTGCTTTAGTTGTCGTTTACATGAAGTTATAGATATATATATATATATATATATATATATATATATATATATATATATATATATATATATATATGTAGAGGGGGGGGAGGGTTTTGCCTGGTGACCGAGTAGGGGAATGTGGTGGCTGAGCCGACAAGAACAACAACGTCTAGAAATGTGATGCCAAAGGTTGGCGGTTCCAGTCCGCTACAGTCATCGCGTTACATCACGTCTTAAATCCCCGAGTAACCTTGTAGAGCATGTTAAGACTAAAATATGTTGATGTATGTGAATATACATACATATACATTAATATATATATATATATATATAATATATATACATATATATAATATATATATATATAGATAAACATATATATACATACGCATAAAAGCTATCTTCTTAAAATGGATTATGAATTGGTTAAATAAATGTAAACAGCGATTTTTCTGAGAAGCCTTTAGCTGGAAATAGTTGCGAATGTAGCTCCTCAGGTTTTTATTCTGGCGCAATTTCTGTATATTGTATATATCAGTGGCAATGACTGGACTTAACTAAGTGTCTCTAGGCTCGCTGACGATACTAGGCTGTACGAAATAGGAAATTATTCAAGTTAGCTTTAAGTTATGGATATGGGTAAAAATAATGATAATGAATACGACTACATATTTTGGGGGGGGAAACTTTAACCAAAGTAGAGTGTTAAAAGGATACTGGTGTAATCATCAGTAACGAACGTAAAATATTCAATTATTGCATATCTGCTTCAGAAAAAGCAAGTACATAGAATGCTAGAATTAATTGTGTAGTCTTGTCTTCAAAAATCTAGCTGGTCTGTCCACTCTTGAAATATGTTGTTTAAGTATGGCCCCCCAGTATCTTTAGAGACACTGATAGTTCTGAAAG
>NC_134809.1:33172895-33175395 GCF_046742065.1 Oratosquilla oratoria | reverse complement strand
TGCAGTTTTCCATCCCAGTCCCTATCTACTGCTAGCATGTAGTACTACTCTCATTCCTACTGGTATTAGCACCACGATCATAAGATCCTCCATCACCATAGAGTACCAACTCTCCATTCACCTAACCTTCTCCACTTACACAAAATTCCCACCTGCATCAATGGCCCTACTAATATAGTACGATCGCTTTCCCATACATTGCAGGAGCCTCTTTACCACAATCTCAAATCCCTTATTGTTTCCTCTTGCACATCTTCAGCCTTTACAAGCTACCCCACTACAGTCACCATCTCATCCATCCATACCACCAGCACCCAGCAACGATGACTTCCTTCCAACCACCTTTCTCGTCCACCCATAACTCCCTCCCATTCGTATTTGTCACCGATGTTCTTGATTAGCCTATGGTGTCATTGGATTATGATACCGAAATTACAGAAGAAATCTATAGCCCTCTCGGGGACCCTCCTCTCCAAATATGTTGTGGTCATGTCTATGTGCTGCCAGAGTACCTCCATCCTGGATAAATAGTGGTCTTGCCTACGTCTTCTTTGCCATCCTGAGGTCTTCCACCTAAGAGATGCTGAGGTTTTGTCTGCAAGTGCAGTGGTCGCGAAGCGTTTTGCCCTTCGGGTGAAGCAGCACAGGGGTTCCTGAAGGTGAGGTTCGCGTCGTGCGGGAGGACCCTTGTGGCAGATGTAGGCTGGAGGAGGGGGTGTGGTCACGAGCGAGTCGACACGCACGCAGAGCCGGATTGTGTGCTTGTTCGGGGTTAATCGTTAAAATGTGTGCGCTCAAACAAGTTCCAGTTCGAACGTCCATCCGTGTGCGTGCGTGTGTGTGTTAGTGTGTGTGTTTGTGTGTCTGTTTGTGTGTGTGTTTGTGATAGTGTGTGTGTCTGTGTGTGTGTGTGTGTGTGTGTGTGTGTGTGTGTGTGTGTGTGTGTGTGTGTGTGATAATGTGTGTGTGTGTGTGTTAGTGTGTGTGTTTCTGTGTGTGTGTGTGTGTATATGTGTGTGTGTGTATATGTGTGTGTGTGTGTGTGTGTGTGTGTGTGTGTGTGTGTGTGTGTTAGTGTTTGTTAGTGTGTGCGCGTGTGTGTGTGTGTGTGTGTGTGTGTGTGTGTGTGCGCGTGTGTGTGTAAATGTGTGTGTGTGCATGCGAGATTGTGTGTGCATGTGCGTGCTTGTGTGTGTGTGTGTATGTGAATTGGTGTGGGTGTGGGTGTATATATACGAGTGTGTATGTGTGTGTGTTTACCTAATTACATTTTAAAATAATTTTTATACATGTGAGATCCAGTCTCTCTTTTTCAGTTATCATAATTAGCTTGAAATCGCCAATGAATTTATATTAGACAATGTGAACTTGTAAAATTACTCTAGAAATCAATGCATCTCTTAAGGGAAACTGTATTTCTTTACCTTTTAAATTATGTATATATATATAAATATATATTTATATATATATTTATATATATATATTTTTTATATATACAGTATATATATATATATATATATATATATATATATATAATTTTTTTTTTTTTCTTCTTCTTCCATGACTTAGTTTCTCGCTCTAGAGTATCAGATATCTGTCATTTTCCTTTATGCTTTTTATATTCTGAGCATTTTCATCAAGTCACTTCCTCTGCTGCAATGATGGAAGGTCCAGTGCTTTCAATCTCACCTCGTACGTTTTATCTAAATCAACGAACCAATTTGGACGCTGCTTAGACTTGTCTCATATCTCAAAACTTGTCTAAAGAATTCAACCTATACAGAGACCAAACCTTCACTGCACATTCTAGTTTAGGGTGGATCAAATATACTCTTTTTATCACATCGTTCTTATAGTGAAAAGCTAGTTTAATGCTTGCCAGGAGTCTGCATGTTTCAGCCACCATCTTGCTGATATATATGTCAGCTGGTATTATCTGTAACCAGCACTCCCAGGATTTTTCTTCTACTTTTGTAATTTACATTTTTCTTATTGAGAAATTCCTTTATGGTCTTTTAAGTGTATTTCGCCCACTTCCAGTATTTTTTCTTCTACACTAGAATTAATTCTCCACGATTGGCCTCATGAATATATATTGTCATTATCTTGTAACATTTTTCAGCCTTCTTCATTTTATTCTTCTCGTGATCTTTACATGATCTCCAGACTTGTTAGTGTAGCTTATCATACTAACCATCAAGTCATTTACATATATCAAGAACACTACAGGTGCCAGAACCGACCCTTGGGGGGACTTCGGCAGTCACCGTCTTCTGTCATGACGCCTCATGTACCGGTCTTTCAAGATATCCTTCATCCAATAAAGGAGCTCACCTTTATGAGCTCCAGTATGTTCCAATTTCCATAAAAGTCTTTCATGGGATAATTTATCAAATGCTCTTTCCAGGTCTAAATATACACAATCCACCCAACCACCTTTCTCTTGCAGCACGTCAACCACTCCTGAGTAAGAACTTATAACATGTAATACACAAGATTT
>NC_134809.1:33162895-33170395 GCF_046742065.1 Oratosquilla oratoria | reverse complement strand
TTTTTTCTAATCTAATTGGCTCCTTCAGTCACACTCTTCTGGGATCTCCACCCCATCCCGACCTCCTTTCATCTTTTCATTTCATCATCTCATTATTTCTTCACTTTTTTTCTTTTACATATGTGGAGACTATAATGGTATTTATTTTACTTACTCATTGTTGTCCCTTTGAAGAGTTACTTTTTGTCCCCTTTTCTTCCTTTGTGTCCCTTGATTCACACACCCCTATGGTCTAATAAGGTTCCATCTGGTCGGAGTGGTTTAGAATTATGCCACCTTCCTCCTCCGTACACTGTTCTTTTTCTTCTTTTTTTTTCCATTATTCTCTTTCAGTGTCTTCTTTCCACCCATTCGCTGCTGTTCCGTGCTGTCTCCGTTTCCTCACATTTTCCTCCATTCTATACTTACTGTCTACTTATCTTGATTCGTCTTCCTTCATATTTTTGCTCATTCCGTTCTCTCTCCATCTCTCGCTCTCTTTGTCTCTCTTTCTCTTTAGCTCTCTCTATACATATACATATATATATGTATATATATATATATATATATATTTGTGTGTGTGTATGCTTGTATGTGTATATATGTATGTATGTAAATATGTATGTGTGGATATATATATATATATATATATATATACAGTATATATATATATATATATTTGTGTGTGTGTGTGTGTGTGTGTGTGTGTGTGTGTGTGTGTGTGTGTGTGTGTGTGTGTGTGTGTGTGTCTATCTATTCATCCCGCTTTCTCTCTCCCTTTCTTCTCTTCTCTTAAACTGGCTACCCCTTTAACTCCTCTCCCTTCCCTGCCAATTACAAACTTTTGCCCTTTTGTGGTCCACTTTCCCTTCAGGACCTCCTCTTTGTGGGGTCCCCTGCTTCGACCGGTTCCCTGGACCCCCCCTCCCTCCTTATAGTTCTTCTGCCTCTAATGGCTTTCCTACTCCATTATCATTCTACGCCCTCTTCAGCGCTGCAAATTCATACCAATTGCGGGTGCATTATGGCTTCACAGCATCGTCACTATAATAAGTGTGACGCCTCTGGCTTGTTGTTCTCCCAGTCTATCTAAACTCCCTTAAAGTCCATAGGTTTCCCCCTTCATATGAATAGAATGGCCTGACGACAGGCAGGACAGTCATACAGGTCAAAGAACTCCAGGATTAAGCTGGTGGCCCATGTCTTTTCTTTTTGATAAAATAAACTTATGACACAGAAATATGCAAGTCAAGCAATACAAAGTACTTAAAAAACAAAACATTTCAGCACATTTCAGCACAGCTGATGAAATATTGCCTGGATTTGCCAAAACAGGACTGTACATAGCCAAGGGTTTAATTGAAATCGTCTTTACCTTACAAATACGGATTTCGACCTCAGCCGAATAAAGTCCTCTGGCGGTGGATAAAACAAAAAATATAAATTAAATTATCATAGTGAAGAGTTCGGTTGGGATAGTCCCTAGAGGATGACGGTGTGATCCTCATAGAACGAAACCATCTGGCACTAACGAGAACAAAATGAGAAGAGTGTGTTATCATTGCGGTAAAGGCTTAATCAAGATGGTCCCAATAGCTTCCATCCATACAAGCTTACCAAGCCCAAGCCAGCATAATAATATATAAATCTGCTTCGCTTCGTGCCCTATGAGATAGGTCAATGGTCCTGTGGAGATCCTGAACATACACTAAAGATTTTGAGGATGGGGGCATACTCTCAGATGAATAAAATCCCTTGGTGTTCATTAGAATAAACTGTAATGTATGTAATCTCGGCGAAGAGTCGAGATAGATATTAACCCTTTGAAAACAGTGTCCTTGATGTCAGCTGAATAAATGTCAACTGATAAGACAAAAGTAAAAGAGTGTGTTGTAGGAAAAGGGCTAAATCCCTTCCTTATCGTGTATTACTCGTTATGTTTGTGTTTGTCAAATACCAGGCGAGTTTATAGTACGGCCGATAAATGACCAGATTACGGTGTCTCTCTTATGAGCGCCTTTTGATTATTATACAAACCATGTTTTTTCACATCGAGGACGTGGTGGTTCACGCACTCATACTCGCCTTTAATCCCTTTGCTGAGATAGGCTTCCCCTAGGAAGAATAAAATCATCTGGCGAGGGCTGCAGTAGAACTGACAGAGTACGCATCCATGGCGCGGGTGTTATAGGATGCGAGAAAATCTTCACGCCTTAATAGAATGGTCCAGTGGTAGGCAGGAAATTATTAGATGGCCGTCACTGCTGACGGACAGATAATAAAATATTCTGAGTTGGATAAAATCGTTTGACATTACGCAGAATAGAAGTTAGTGGATATAATTTTGACTTAAATGTCAATCGAAATGTTCGTAGCCCGTATGGTATGGTGATGTTCATTGGGCTTAATAAAATCACTTGCTATTCGGCATCCTCAGACTACTTCGTCGTAGCGGAGAAGTTGTATACCCGGATGGGTGGGATAGCCCGGGTTGAAAGGGAAACTGTTGCATGGTAGATAGCGTTGGGTCATATATTTCAGAGACATGCCTCGGGATGATGCGGTAGGGCTAGTTGGCCAGTCCTTCCTTCATGTCCCTCCTAGACTCTTCAGCAGATGTCCATCATTCACAGGCGAGTCAACTGGTGGCCGCAAGCCGGACACGAACCCGGGTCAATGCAGCCCAAAGCCAGCCCTTTACCACTGCACCACGCCACGTAGGGGATGATTTTACGTGAATAAAATCACTTGAAGATAAATAGTGAAGGATTTGATGGCACTCTATCTGCATAATTTTTACGATGTCCTTTGGGCAGTCCGTCTAGCAGACGTTATACGATTTTATTCAGCTTACGGAACACCACTGGAGCGTAGTTTGAGCAGTTGAAGAGAAAATGCAATGACGCACTCTTGAGAATTTCCCTGGCTTTCGCTACACGATTTTATTCAGCTTGGAGAATACCACCGTAGTGAATGGGTTAATTATGGCCAATATATTGTGTGAGCTCGTGCATAACAGAACCTGACTTGTGTGATAGTCGTAAATCTTGCGGACACTAGCATGTTTCACGGGGAAAAATTAATATTGGAAATCCCTCTCACAACTGTTTGATATTGTGCAATGGTGCAATAAACAAATGTATACACGCACACACACACACACACACACACACACACACACACACACACACACACACACACACACACACACACACACACATATATATATATATATATATATATATATATATCTATATATATATATATATATATATCTTATCTAGTTCTTCTTTCAAGTACCTCAGTCGTTCTTCTGGCGTGGTCCTTTAGCTGTTGACCTGGCAATAGTAGGTATATTTATATATGTGTATACATACATACAAGTGTATATATATATATATATATATATATATATATATATATATATATATATATATATCTATATTGTGTGTGTGTGTGTGTGTGTGAGTGTGTGTGCGCGCGTGTGTGTGTGTACGTATGTGTGTACTCATTTTGAATATCAGACTTTATGGAAAATGCTTTGACAAACTGCGCCTGACTTTTCCTGAGTGGCAATAAGTTGAAGAAACACATCTATTGTCTTGAGAAAAAAGCAGTTGTCTTGCGCGTAGTGATGCATCATATACCGCATGGCATTCAGCAATTATACATACGTCTACTAATATCACATTATACAACACAAGAAAAATGAGTTTGATATATGTGTATATATATATACACACGTACAAACATTAGCACA
The DNA here is from genome assembly GCF_046742065.1 of Oratosquilla oratoria. Classification (NCBI taxonomy): domain Eukaryota; kingdom Metazoa; phylum Arthropoda; class Malacostraca; order Stomatopoda; family Squillidae; genus Oratosquilla; species Oratosquilla oratoria. The sequence continues at coordinate 33,166,656 of NC_134809.1, read as the reverse complement.
CACGTATATGCATATTTGAATTATATATATATATATATATATATATATATATATATATATGTGTGTGTGTGTGTGTGTGTGTGTGTGTGTGTGTGTGTGTGTGTGTGTGTGTGTGTGCATGTGAGTGTGTGTGTGTGTGTGCATGTGAGTGTGTATGTGTGATTCCCCACATTTTCATCCTAGTCTTGGATCATGTCTTGGACTTGTGATCGGCAACTTTTACTCTCCCAACTATTACTCTCTCAGATGAGAATGTGTATGTAAATGAACGCGTGTGTGTGTTAGTGTATATATATGTATGTGTGTTAGTGTATATATATGTATGTGTGTGTGTTTTTTCATTGATATATTCTTTTGTTTGTAAATGAAACTTAAACCTGAAGCTGCCAAATCTTTCTTTTTTCTTGGGGCTACTTTTAACTGAGGAACGGAGCGGATACTTTTTTCTTCTTTTTTTTTGTAGCCATATATTTTCTATATATGTATATATTTACTTATTTGTTTTCATCTATTTACTTTGATATTAACTTATTTATTCAATTTCTTATTCATTAATTCATCTGTTTCATTTTCTCCCCTCTGTTTATCTTCATTATGTCTCTATTCCCTAGCATTGTTTAACTCGTTTCGACCTCAAAACATGATGTCAAATAGCCGTGACATCAGTCTTCCCGTCCCCATTGCCCCATTTCCGTTTTTATTTTCTATTTTTTATTATTATTATTATTTTCTCTCGTTTTCTTCAGTCCTCGTCTTTCTTCTCCGTTTTCCGTTCTCGCTACAGCCGCTGGATTCCTCTTTACCCATTCTTTTTCTTTTTTCTCATCTCACTCCGTTTTCTTTTCATTGATCGTTTTCTCTCAAGTGTCGTGAATGTTCTGTTTGGTCGGGCAATATTTTAATGTCACACAATTTTTTTCATAACTATTATTATTCTTTTTAAATTATGGTTGTTGGTGTGATTTTAATCAAAGAATTAGTCTGGCTTAAATGAAAATGTGAAGGATCCTTAACTTATAGACGGGAAAAGAAAATGCCATAAGAGAAAGGAGGGAGTGGATTTAAAAACAGGCAATCGATCGATAGACTGGGAGGAATGTAGGAAGAGGATTGGATGGAGACGGAAAAGGAGAAAGAAAAGAAAAGGAAGAGGAGGAAGGGTGACAAAGAAAAGAGATAATTAATTAGGGAGAAATAATAATAGAAAAATGAAGGGGAGGAGGAAAAGTGCGATGGAGTACGATGGAGGTAGGATGGGGCACAGAAGGAGATAATGATGAGGAGGAGGAAGAATGGGAATGAGAAGAGGAGGAGTAGGAATGAAAATGGAAGTGAAAGTGGGATGAGAACAAAGGAGAGTGGGAGGAGGAGTAGAAGGGAAAAGAAAAGAATTGAAAATGGGGGGTAGGAGTGAGGAGGGAGGGGGAGTAGAATTAGAAGCAAAAGGAATAGGTGGTGAAAGAGGATGAGGAGGTAGAGTGATTGGAAAAAAAGAAGGAAGAGGGGAAAGGGGAGGAGAAGTGGAAGAATAAAGAAGGAGGACAAGAAGATATAAGGAAGAAGAGAAAAAAGGAAGAAGAAGGAACAGGGAGACTTTGATGGATGGGGGAGAGCAGGAAGGAGGAAGAGATGGAGGATAGAGATGGAAGAGGACTCAGAAATTAGGAGGAGAAGGAATAGGAGAAGGTGAGGAAAGTGAGGAGGAGGAGGAAGAGGAAGAGGAAGCCAGAGTAAAGAGGAGAGAGGAGCCCAGTCCTTATTATGGAGGCCTGGGAGAGAGGGACAAACCAGTTCTCATCCCCTGTGTGGACTTGAGACCTCCTCCTCTTGTCCGACCACCACAGGAAGGGGAGGGGGAGAAGGGAATAAAGAGAAAAAGAGAGAGAGAGAGAGAGGACGACAGACAGGCAGACAAAGATACACAGATAGAGAGAGAGACACACATACAGAGTGAGTGAGTGAGTGAGTGTGAGAGAGAGAGAGAGAGAGAGAGAGAGAGAGAGAGAGAGAGAGAGAGAGAGAGAGAGAGAGAGAGAGAGAGAGAGAGAGAGAGAGAGAGAGCCTGTCGGGCCTAAATTGGAACACGTGATAGAAGTGTCTGTACTCAGTAACCACATTAACTCTCGCAGATTCATATCGTCTGCATCTGACGCCCAGTCACGTATTAGCTGCTTACTAGTCGGCTCCGGAAAATTCCATTTGTGTGCTCGAAAAAATATTCATATATGCTACACGAAAACACTCACTATGTATAATAGGGTAGCTTCATAACATGTACATTCTTTAATGAACTCCTTCGCATTAAAAATTGATCAATGTTAGGAATTTTTTCCCCTTACATAATCGTATAATTTAAGTTTTTATTCATTAGAAATGTCGAGGATAAGTTTGAAACTATGTTTTATGTCGAAGCTGTTTGAGCCTAATGTATCCCGTACATGCAAAGGCCAGAGCGATAATCTCCCTCACTGCACATCATAAAAACCAAACTGAACGTTGGCTGTAAACTAAGGCGCCAGTGCGAATTAGCAAGACCCTGCCAGGGGTAAAAACGCAGCCATACAAGCTGTCAACACCACTGTACCCCCATAAAAGCACACACTCGTACTGATTGTCAAGAGGGACGTGAACACGTCTGAAAAAGGCTTTTATGATCGACAGCGGAAATTAGTACATTCACCGTGGCAAACTTCACACGGAGGGGAAGGGTGTCCTGGAGCCAATGGTGGCCAAAATTAGGCACTATTACGGTCCCTATTCCTGTGTGCTGTGGTGCCACTTGGGTGTGGGAAAGCAGGAGAAGGGTCGAGCGACGAGGGAAGAGAATGGGCGAGAATGTAGGGGAGAGGGAAGGCGGGGATAGTTTCACGGGAGCTGGATATTTGTATGGAGGGAGGAGGGAAGTTAGTATAAAGGAGCAGGGACTGGGAGAACTGATTGGCAGGAGGGATAGGGAGGAGAATTGGGTGGTCTGCGCCGATGGCTTTGAATTTTTGAGCGATGTGTTTGTGTGTGTGTGTGTGTGTGTGTTTGCGCCAGCGCACATGTGTGTGTGTGTGCGTGTGTGGAAGATGTGGATGTTCATGTGAACCTTTTGGAAAGTGGAAAGCTGTTCATGGCATTGTTTTCGTGTTGATTCAATTCTTGTTCGTCACTTTCACTGATTAGAGTGAGCTCATGTGAGAGATCTCGCATCTATGTCTGTGATTTTGTTGTTCTCTTGAGATGGATAATGAAATACGTGTACAGAGAGCGCTTACTTAATGTGGATAAATAATTGCGAATAACGCCTTTGTTTCTATGAAGAATATTTTAGAATTTGCAAGTCCTTATTTGCTTCATGATATACTGTTGTAAAGGAAGTATTTGAATAAGTGCCTAGTGTCAACCGTATACCTTAAGTGGTCATCTCTGAGTATGTCTACGTGATAAGGAACAATCAAAACGCTTAAATGTTATAGTCAGTTAATCAGTGATTGAGCCTTTGGTGAATACTTTGTCGACTGAGTGGTCTAGTGAGAGAGGAATTTCTCCCCTATCAGTTTCGACCGAAGGGTATTGCGAAGTCTTGCATTTTTCTTTTATATAGGGGACTTCTCAAATTCGCTTACTATTAGGCAATCCTCTCCTCTTCGTTTGGGTTGTCTGGAGTCAGTTACTACTTCGCTAATTCTCCATCCATGATATGAAGATATCACAATGGGTTAGTATACTGATGCAGAAACCATTCGTTCGAATTTCTGTTTACGTTATTACTCTTA
>NC_134809.1:33155395-33157895 GCF_046742065.1 Oratosquilla oratoria | reverse complement strand
TTTATGATTTTTTGTTTTATTTGACCAAATGACAAGACATCTTGTCATCGGAGTTTAATGGGTTAAGTGAGGCAATGATTGAAAATATACAGAGGCAGACAGAGTAAGGATTAGGTGTCTCCAGGACAATCGCATGAGCCTCAGTAACAGAAAACATATGGAGACGCGTGAATAAAGGTTATACAACGTCTTCATTATATCAAATGTTCGTGTGAAAATTAATATATTTACTTAGATCATTAAGAAAAAGACGATTTCAGTTTATCATCGAAAAAGCGGGTTGGTTGTAAAGCACTGGTATTGTCTCTCAGGATTGTAACATTTACCCAACTGGTCGGTCGTCTACATAAAATGCATATTATGTGATGAAACAAATTCTGCCTCCCTATCAGGTCATACGGCAGGAATGTACTGAAGGAGATGCTGTGGTCCTTGGTATTCAAAGAGATAGAAAATGCACGAGAGAACTTTGCATCGTTAAGTTTTTCTTACCCAGTGTTTCTTATTAGAATAACACACACACACACACACACACACACACACACACACACACACACACACACACACACACACACACACACACACACACACACACACACGTTACTCCAACTCTCGTGGGCGGGGAGTTGGGTGTGTGTGTGCGTGTAAGGTCAAAGCATTACCCATAGATCGGTCATACGAGCTCTGAGCTCTCTTCCGGGAGGGAAATAGCTGTCGATCACGAGTCCAACACGTGATCCAAAGACCAAGGTGAAACCAAGGTGAATCACACACACACACACACACACACACACACACACACACACACACACACACATATATATATTATATATATATATATACTGTATATATATATATATACACATATATATACACACACACATCACAGCTGACACCACAGTCAGAAGAAAGAAAGAGTTGAATAAGCGAATCTGTACATTTCGATTGCTAAATGCAATCCTCTTCAGTAATACAAAGAAGGAGCAGGGTGCTATCTTAAAGAGCAACCTCTTACAAAAGAAACGGAACAAGGGAAGGAATACGTATCCCTACCCTCACTCGCTAGTGACCTGAGGATGACAAGAGGTCGTGTCAGGGGGAGGGGGAGAATACCTGTTAACAATTTATATAATGAATAATCCTGATTTTATGCCCGGGGTCCAATGACCCTTCGAAATATTCAGTGGGACAAATCTCAACTTATTTACAAATCTGGTTGTGGGTTCACAAAGAAAATGGTGGAATCCACTTTAATAGACTATCTGGAGGTCGATAATTACTGACCAAGGGAATCACCTCTGACCGTGAGATAACGGACGGATACCATATGTATATGTCCGGATACACACACACACACACACACACACACACACACACACACACACACACACACACACACACACACACACACACACACACACACACACACACACACACACACACACACACACACACACACATATATATATATATATATATTATATATATATATATATATAAAATAAAATTTATATATATTAATATATATATATTAATATATATATATATATATATTAATATATATATATATATATTTATATTTATATATATATATATATATATATTAATATATATATTATATATATATATATATTAATATATATATATATTAATATATATATATATTAATATATATATATATATTAATATATACATATATATTAATTTAGATATATATATTAATATATATAGATTAATATATATATATATATATTAATATATATAGATATATATTAATATATATATATATATTAATATATATATATATTAATATATATATATATATTAATATGTATATATATATTAATATATATATATATATATATATATTATATATATATATATATATATATATATATATATATATATATACGTCAGTCAAGTCAGCCATCCTGAGTCCACTACTGAACAAAGGCCTCTATCATAGCATTTCATGATTCTCACAACTGCGCCAACTTTTACCACGTCACTCCTGCAAACTTCTCAATCTCGTCTCTCCACCTCCTGTCTGGTCTCCCCCTTCCACACTTCCCACCTCGCGGTGTCCACTCAGTAACACACGTGCTCCATCACTCATCAGTCGTTCGCAGAAACTTACCTGCCCAATTCCACTTCCTCTCTTTTACCTCTTCTACAATATCTGTCACTCTATTCTGCTCTCTTTAGGTCTCTCAGCGTTATTCCCATCATTGATCTCTCCATTCTTTTCTGTGCAGTCCTTAGCTTTGTCTCCATCGCTTCGTTAGTTTCCAAGTATCACACCCCTAGATTATTGTAGCAGAATGCATTGATTATAAACTTTACGTTTCAAATATAAAGGTGATCTTATACTTACCAAACACTTTCCCACCAATTGTAAAACGTTTTTTTTTTTAATTTTCATGATCTTTGGTCACTTTCAGCGTATCTTACAAGTCTCCTGCTCTTTCTGAGATAAGAATAATGTCATCCGCAAATCTTA
>NC_134809.1:33137895-33145395 GCF_046742065.1 Oratosquilla oratoria | reverse complement strand
CTCCCCCCACGCCTAACCTTGCTTTTGCTCTGTACCCACTTTTCCTCCTATTCCTTCTCCTCCTCATGCTCCTCCTCCTTCTCCTCCTTCTCCTCCTTTTCCCCTCCTTTTCCCTTACTTCTCTCCTTCTCCTTTTCCTCCTCTTCATATTCCTCCTCTTCCTTCTTCCTCTTTATTCTTATTTTCCTCTTCCTCATTCCTCCTCCTCTTCATATTCCTTTTCCTCTTCCTCATTCCTCCTCCTCTTCATATTCCTTTTCCTCTTCCTCATTCCTCCTCTTCTTCATATTCCTTTTCCTCGCCCTACTTCCTCTTCATATTTGTTTTCCTCTTCCTCATCCCTCCTCCTCTTCTTGTTCGACCTTTTTTGTCTCTTCTTTCTTCCTCTTACTCTTATTTGTCAAATTCTTTATTCCTCTTTCATTTTTCTCTCTATTTCCCTTGCTTTTACATTACTTTTATCCCATCTGTACTCTATTCATACTTAACCCTCCATTTTTTTCTCATCATCATGATATATATCAACTCTCAACTGCCTCGGGGATTCCTCTTGACTGAATAAAATTGACTGGTGTCAGCCAAACTAAAATCCTTAGCGAAGACGCGGTCGTTTTCATAGGAGGTAACAAGATAATTCCTCTGACCCTGTTACCTCCTCCCTCTCGCCTCTTTCCTCGTCTCTGACTTGTGACACTAATCTTGTCTCTCCATCCGACACACTACAGTATAAGCTGACTTCCATTATTCTTCCACAAGCCTCTTCCTCCTCCTCCTCCTCCTCTTCCTCCTCTTCCTCCTCCTCCTCCTCCTCTTCCTCCTTTTCACCTTCCTCCTCCTCCTCCTCCTCCTCCTCCTCCTCCTCCTCCTCCTCCTCCTCCGTCTCCTCTTCCTCCTCCTCCTCCTCCTCCTCCTCCTCCTCCTCCTCCACCTCCTCCTCCCTTCCACCCTCATGCTTTGTGTACTCCTTAAAGGCCTTCCTTCTTTTTCAACTGTTTGTTTTTTGTTCGTTTCTGTCTTTGTGTAAGATTTTTTTTTATTTCTTTTTTTTTTTGAGGGAATGCCTCTCGTTACCGAGGGAAGGCCACGGAAATGAATGAAATCTCCTGATGACGACCAGAACGGAGGGGAAGTTACCATCATGTAGGAAAAGGGTTAGTCGAGAAAGTGTACCACGGGGAAGAATGAGATATGTGATTTGAAAAGGAAAGCGTCACTTGGCATAGAAGAGGTTGATAACTTTCTTTCGTTATCTAAGACGTCTCAAGACGTCTCCAAACAGTACAACCTGTTTGCTAAGTACTACGACTGATGTCTTTTCTAGCTGCCCTCGTACACTTTTCTTCATTCGAAGGCAAACCTTTCTTTTTGAACAAATCTTTTTAATGTTTTTTTTTTTTTTTTTTTTTTTTTACGACCTCATGCCTGCAGGCGGCTTCCAGACGTTTTTCTTCGCATAAGGTCACCATCTTCGCTACGAAAGAGATCTTCACCGATTTACAATCTTTCGTTCGCACCTCCGAAAATATTACCTTGTCATCAACATTCTTGTTATTATTATTCTTGCTGTTATTATTATTAATATCGTTGTTATTATTATTTTCATTATCATTGTCATTATTATCATAATTTTATTATTATTGTTATTATTATTATTGTTGTTATTGTTATTGTTGTTATTGTTAATATATTGTTATTGTTATAAATATTATCATTATAAATATCGTTATGATGGTTATGAATATGACTATCATTTTTATCATTATTACTATTATTATTGGTACTTATTATCATCATAATCATTACCACAGTTATTATTATAAATATTATTGTTTTTATTATATTGTTATTGCTATTATTATTGCAATTATCGTCTGTTTCCTCTTCCCATCTCTCTCTGTATCTCGCCATTTCTCTTCTTTCACAATATTTCACCGATATTCACTCTGTTATTTTTACTTGCTGTTTCTCTTTTTCATCTTGCCTATGAGCGTCCCTTATCACAGTTATTATTATAAATATTATTGTTCTTATGTTGTTATTATTATTATTGTAATTATCGTCTGTGTTTCCTCTTCCCAGCTCTCTCTTTCTCTTATCTCGCTATTTCTCTTTCACTATATTGCACCGATATTCATTTTGCTCTTTTTACTTGCTATTTCTCTTCTTCATCTTGCCTATGAGCGTCCCTTACCACAGTTATTATTATAAATATTATTGTTCTTATGTTATTATTATTATTGCAAATATCGTCTGTGTTTCCTCTTCCCAGCTCTCTCTCTCTCCTATCTCGCTATTAGTCTTTCACTATATTTCACCGATATTCATTTTGCTCTTTTTACTTGCTATTCCTCCTCTTCATCTTGCCTATGAGCGTCCCTTTTTAGATCTAATTATCCTGCCTTGCTTCCTGTCCCTCCTCGTGCTCTTGTTCCGCCGGCAAATTTCTCTCTCTGGTTATTCTTCACATGAGGCTGTCGGTCCTTTTAATTATTTTTCTTTTCTCCCTGCTACGTTCCCTTTAAGGGCCTTTGGTCGTTTTTCGTCTTTCTTTGGTTTCTTCAAACCTTTACTCCCTCGTTTTTATCTTTACAGTTTCATATTTCACCTGTTTCTTTTCTTTTAGCTTTCCTCATTTCACTCTGTTTCTTCTTTTGTATTAAAGAATTTTTGTAGTTTATGAAGACACAAGACCCTTCACCTCTTTATGCTTTAAGAAAAAGATAAGTATATGTTTTTTTCTTAATAATTAATTTCTTTCTTTTGTACTTTTCTTTGATAGTGAACTGTGGCCTGTTTCGGCTTTCCTCTTCTTTTACTTTTAATTCTTTTACTATTTTTGTTAAACTGCTAGCTTGTCACACTCTATTTATATGACTATTAAAGAACTATTAAAAAAAACCGTATTACGATAATTATTTATTGAAATAAAATACTCAGTACATATATATTACTGACATCATTCCATAGAAACTCGTATCTCATTTTTTTTTCTTAATCTCTGAAAACAACCTGATATTTTCATAAAGAAAATATTATAATAACGTCAGTAGATAGACATTGTGTAAAGCCCTTGAACTTCGGTTCCTGAATAATTGTTTCAACATCTATCGCATCTTTATTCGTCGGCGTTTGTTTTCTAACCTCATCTCCGTTTTCCTTCTTAACCTGCATATTCCCGTTCTCTTCCCTCGTGGCACCACGCAGGCTCCTCCCGCTGGTGCCGTCTCCCTTCCTGTCGACCTCCTCATTCATACCCCCAAGTACCCGGCCTTTCCCTCGCGCTCTCTGTTCTCCCCTCCCTTCCCCCTCCCCTCCCTTCCCCCTCCCCTCCCCTCCCTTCCCCCTCCCCTCTTTTTCCCTTCCTCCCCTCTCTCTCTCCTCTCTCTTCCCCTCCATTCCCCCTCCCCTCCCTTCTCCTCTCTCTCTCTCTCTCTCTCTCTCTCTCTCTCTCTCTCTCTCTCTCTCTCTCTCTCTCTCTCTCTCTCTCCCACCTTGTCTCTCCTGTCTCTCTTTCTCTGTGTGTGTGTGTGTGTGTGTGTGTGTGTGTGTGTGTGTGTGTGTGCGTGCGTGTGTGCGTGTGTGTATTTATCTCCGTCTCATCTCTTTTTTCATTCACCCCCCCCCCTCTATTGTGTGCAAGTTTATGCATCTTTAACTCCTCAATATATTGTCGCTCTACTTTTGCCTTTACTCTGATATTCATATTTTGTTACATGTTTTTATTCCTTCCGTTTATTATTCCCATATTTCCATCTTCTTTCTACACATATTCGTTTCTTTTTTCCTTTTTTTCTTTACCCCGTCCACCTTTGCTGTTAATTTTCTCTTTGTTACAAAGGATTACAAAGGAAGAGTATGCCGACAGGAGACCTTGTGGCTCATAACTAGGTCGGGTGCGAAAAAAATTATAATAATAGATAAATAAACAATAAATGAATAAATAAAAATGATACCATAAATGATAATAAATAAGATAGATAAATAGGTAAAGTTAGATAATAAACAACAGGTAAATAGTATATATTATTAAGTGGACAAATAAATAATAATAAATAATAAAATAAATAATAATAACCAAACAGACAAATAATAAGAAAAAATATATATGTATAATATAAAATAAATGGCAGGCATTACAGCACCTTGCTTAAGTGTTTATCTAAACGAATCTTTAAAGTTTCGAACTGAACTATACTACACTGCCTCTGCAGGAAGTTTATTCCATTCATTAACTACACAGGTGGCGAAGTTGTTTCTACCCACTTCCAAATTAAATCTATTTCCTGACAGTTTGAGACCATTATTTCTTATGTGATTCTTATTCACTGTGAAAATTTTGTCACTTTTGATGTCAGTTCCCTTTCGAATCTTAAAGATCTGTATCTAATCACCTCTGAGTCTACGTTTTTTTAGAGAAAATAAATTCATATGTTTTAGTATTTTTTCGTATGATTTATTTTTGATATTTGGAATTAGTTTTGTGGCTCGCCGTTGTACTTTTCCCAATCTGTCAATATCTTTAATGAGATTCAGTGACCATTCGGAAACAGCATATTCCAAATGTGGACGAACTAACGATTTATATAGCTTGTTAATGAGGGATGGACTTTCGAAGTCAAAAGATCACGCAATCAGTCCATCCTTCCCTTCTCCATTTTTTCCTTTTTATTTCATATAGAGCTTCTGTTGTCTTTTCGCGCACCACACAATCCATCCCTTGCCCTACCTATAGTTTTCCAATCTTCATTCTCCTTATCCTATATATATATGTATATATATATATATATATATATATATACATATATATATTCATTTTCCCACATTCCTCGATTATTTCTCTTCTTTGCTACTTTACTTCAGCACGCCATCTGTTCGTCAGTTATTTTCTATACTTTGTTCTTCCACCCATGCAACCGACAACATTGTTTTCCGCATTTTTCTCTCTTTAAACTTTATTTATTTATCATTATTATTATTTTTATTATTATTATTATTTTGTGCACATTAGTCATGGTTTCAGCTTCTCCCGCCTCAACTTCATTCAAAGTCTGCATTTCCTTTTCCGCATTTCTCTTCCTTTCTCTCACCTTCTTTCGTTTACACACTCTTCTTCTTCTTCTTCTTCCTCTCTCCACTATATTTACTCGCATTTTCTCTTGCCCGCCTTTTCTTTTCAATTTCTTTCATTTGTAGTCATCTCTTCCCAGTCTCCTATTCACGGTTGCCTCCTCAGTTAAATCTCTTGTATTTCCCCACTTTCCTTCGTCTCTCCCCTCCTCCCGTGTCGCTGCCTGATTCTCTTCATTTTCTCTAGTTCACATAACCCGAATCTCGCTCCCCGATTTTTATGCACCATTTTTTTTGTTTTTTTCATGTTTGAGTGCTTCGTGTTTTTAGTTTTCTTAGTTTTTATTTTCAATAGAATTCTTTTTGTTTTTATAGTTTTTCTTTTCGATTGCTATTTGAGGATTTATCTTAGATTTTTCTTTCTCTTATGTTTATTTGATTTTCTTAAAGCTATTTATTTTCGTGGATGCTTTAGTCTTACATTCACACTTACTCTGCCTGACATATTGGTTCACCTTAACATTTTCAGTTTAATTCATTTTATTGCTTTTGACACACACACACACACACACACACACACACACACACACACACACACACACACACACACACACACACACACACACACACACACACACACACACACACACACACACACACACATACAGAGACACACACGTACACATATACAAACACAAACACACACATATATACTCATGTAAAAACGCACACACACACACACACACACACACACACACACACACACACACACACACACACACACACGTACTCACATCCACGCACGCACAAGCACACACACTTGTTTTTATTATGTGATTTTATATCTAACATTCATTTCCATATTTAATTTGAATAGTTATAAGTACTCTAATATTTGAAAAAAATATGTAAAGGAGCAATGAAATTTATTTGTTTTCTTGTTTTTTTATTTATTTATGATTTATCTATTTGTTTGTTTATTTTGGTTCTTGAATTCTGTAGCGTTTAAATTTGTTTCCCTAAATGACAATCACTTTTTAATCTCTTCGCTGTCTTTCTCATGATTTCTCTCACAATCTACGAGTATTTTCTACATCTGCACGTCTATCAGTATGCGTGTATGTATAAATGTATATTTGAGTGTATGTATGTATGCATGTTTGTATGTATGTATGTATGTATGTATGTATGTATGCGTTATGTATTTATGTATATATGTATGCATGTATGTATGCACATATGTATATGTATGCATGTATGTATGTACATATGTAAGCATGTATACTATGTATTAATGTATGTGTATATATGTATGTGTGCATCAGTGTATATATGTATCTGTGCATCAGTGTATATATGTATCTGTGCATCAGTGTATATATGTATCTCTATCCTCTGTTAGTTTGTCTCCCCCTGTCTCTCTCTCTCTCTATCTCTCTCTATCTCTCTCTCTCTCTATCTCTCTCTCTATCTCTCTCTCTCTCTCTCTCCTCTCTCTCTCTCTCTCTATCTCTCTCTCTCTCTCTCCCTCCCACTCTCTCTCTCTCCCTCCCCCCTCCTCTCTCTCCCTCTCTCTCTCCCTCGCCCCTCTCCTCCTCCCTCCTCCTCCTCCTCTCCCCCCCTCCTCTCTCTCCCCTCTCTCTCCCTCCCCCCCTCCTCTCTCTCCCTCCTCTCTCTCTCCCTCTCTCTCTCCCTCTCTCCCTCCCCCCTCCTCTCTCTCCCTCCCCCCTCCTCTCTCTCCCTCCCCCCTCCTCTCTCTCCCTCCCCCCTCCTCTCTCTCCCTCCCCCCTCCTCTCTCTCCCTCCCCCCTCCTCTCTCTCCCTCCCCCCTCCTCTCTCTCCCTCTCCCTCCTTCTCCCCTCCTCTGTCTCCTCTCCCTTCCTCTGTCTCCCTCTCCCTCCCTCTGTCTCCCTCTCCCTCCCTACCCCTCTCTCTTTCCCTCTCCCTTCCCCCCCCTCCTCTGTCTCCCTCTCCCTCCCCCCTCCTCTGTCTCCCTCTCCCTCCCCCCTCCTCTCGCCTCCCCCCTCCTCTGTCTCCCTCTCCCTCCCCCCTCCTCTGTCTCCCTCTCCCTCCCCCCTCCTCTGTCTCCCTCTCCCTCCCCCCTCCTCTGTCTCCTTTCTCCCTCTCTCTCTCCCCTCTCTCTCTCCCTCCCCCCACTCTCTCTCCCTCCCCCACTCTCTCTCTCCCTCCCCAACTCTCTCTCTCAGTCCCCTCTCCTCTCTCTCCTCCTCCCCCTCCTCTCTCTCCTCCTCCCCTTCCTCTCTCTCCTCCTCCCCCTCCTCTCTCTCCTCCTCCCCCTCCTCCCCCTCCTCCTCCCCCTCCTCTCTCTCCTCCTCCCCCTCCTCTCTCTCCTCCCCCTCCTCCTCCTCTCCCCCTCTCTCTCCTCCCCTTCCTCCCCTCCTCCCTCCCCTCCTCTCTCTCTCTCCCTCCCCCT
>NC_134809.1:33125395-33132895 GCF_046742065.1 Oratosquilla oratoria | reverse complement strand
TTTCATTCATTATTTGGTACCCCCTCTTGTATACTTTTTTTCATTTACTCTACTGTTTTCTGCCCATCTTGCTACTACATTTTTCATCCCTTCTTCCCGGTTTCCCCTCTGTTTTCCCTCATGCCATCTTTCCTTATATGTACAAAAAAAAAAAAATTCTCCCTCCGTCATTCTTGCCCTCATAGTCCTTAAAACAGCGCTCTTTTGCTCATTTGTCGTTCCCGAATCTGAATAAAATTGTCTGAACTAGGCCATATTGTAATATCTGAGGTACATCATAACAAAAGGGTTAACTGAATTAACCTTAAACCATTTGTTATCTTGGAGTTAACCTGGATAAAATCTAGATGTTACGTGATCGACACCCAAGCCCGAGTCATAATATACTATAGTAACTATAATTACTATAACTATGTAACATAATTATAGTAATGCAACAAGAATAGAAATAGAGTTTTCACAGTGTAGATGCATCGTATCAGGATCAGGTGTCTATAATCACGTTCATCTCTGATCATTTTGACTCCAGTCTTCTCATTGCATTTCAAAATAAATTTCTATCTCGAAGCACTTCTAGATGCATATCCAAAATCGTTCCCTTCCCTCAATGGCCTACCCTCTTACCCCTAATTAGGGTCCTTTAGATTCATTTTCCTAATTACATGCCCTAAAGTGCACCTCCCAAAAGGCTGTGGACTTTCTTGAAGTACCGCTAAAACACTGCAATGCGTAAACCTTTTGTTACAGAGGTCGCTTCAGCTGAGTAAAATCGCTTGTTGGTATCTGGATGGAATAATCAAAGCCGAACGCAGCGAAACTCTTGGTCAAAATATGTCTGAGAGAGGTTTGAATCTTCCTATGAAGCTTCGGAGGTCCCCTCAGTTTAAAAGATAATTTGGTAGTTCTTAGAGTAACTACGAAAAGAAAGTGCAGCAAAAGGGATAATTGCGATAGACTCTAGATAGATTTCTTCTTCTTCTTCTTCTTCTTCTTCTTCTTCTTCTTCTTCTTCTTCTTCTTCTTCTTCTTCTTCTTCTTCTTCTTCTTCTTCTTCTTCTTCTTCTTCTTCTTCTTCTTCTTCTTCTTCTTCTTCTTCTTCTTCTTCTTCTTCTTCTTCTTCTTCTTCTTCTTCTTCTTCTTCTTCTTCTTCTTCTTCTTCTTCTTCTTCTTCTTCTTCTTCTTCTTCTTCTTCTTCTTCTTCTTCTTCTTCTTCTTACTCTTCTTCTTCTTCTTCTTCTTCTTCTTCTTCTTCTTCTTCTTCTTCTTCTTCTTCTTCTTCACCACCTCCCCCCCCCCCCCCCCCACCATTGCTACCAAAAACTATGGCTGCGCATCAGAAAATGTCGATGGACATATTTTATTACCTGACCATCATTTTCAACACAAGTAATACGTAGAAGGTTTTGGCCATCAAACTATGAAAATGTATTCCATACCTACGTGCAATAGAATAAATGTTATTTTTATATTGAAGCTCGTGTGTACAAAAATACAAGTTGATACTGTATTGGCATGTGTAGATACAAGACAGCCTCCAGGATCAAGAAAACTTGATTATGTGACCATACGTATTATCGCATTAGTGTGCATTCATGCATAAATGCACTGAAATTTCGTGAACTACTAGTTACTATGTGTCTTCGTTCTTTTGTGTGTGCGTGTGTGTGAGTGAGTGTGTGTGTGTGTGTGTGTGGGTGCGTGCGTGCGTATGTTTCCGTTCAAGTGTGCATATTTACGTATGCGTGTGTTCATTCGTGCGTCCTGCCCATCGCACTTGGAAAAATAGTTTCTCGTCTAAAAAATTCCGAAAGCGATGGCTGCCAGATATAATTCTCTTTCGTAATCCGAGGATGAAAAACCGATTACAAAACTTGAAGACGAACAACGTGCATGGAATCTGTGATCGTAGTCTTCCTTTCCAATAATACGTAAACTAAAAATTACAATTATTGTTTATGTATAAACTTTAGTAAGTAGAACTGAAAATGAATGTGTGTAAACGGGGTTGCACAGTTTACAATTTTCCTTTTTTTTTTTTTTTTTTCACTGACTTGAGGGCTATTGAGGAGTGTAGGCCAGTCAAAAGTTTGTCCACTGAAAAAGGTGAATGATACAAAATATGTCCTTATAACTACGGTTGTAATTGGTTACGACAGGAGAAAAAGATGTAAAAGAGGATCATAGATCTAGTCTTACTTAACTATGTGGATTAGGAAATTTTATTTTCAACGATGATGATTACAATTAGAATCATCTCGCCGCAGATAGAATAAATACAAATCAAGCATAATCACCAAAAGGTTAATTAAAATATGTCTAACCCTTTGATGTATATAGATGTTTCCATCACATGGAGATAGACTGAAAGTCATACATGGAAACCAAGAAATGCTAAAACGCGCTAACGAATGGCTTATATTTCACTCATCAACAGAATAACAAAGGGTTGATAGATGTAGCTCAAACCTGAGATCTGCCTGTGAGGACTGATGGTCTTATCCACACTGGATTCCCACCCTCCGATTGGTTCTCCGCCGTATGACGTCATGCACCAACCAAAGTTAGTTTTCAGCTGCGATGAATGGGCTTTAGACTTGGGCCTTTGGAAAAAATTCGCGTGGTTCCTGGAAGATAATAACTATAAAAACTGGAACACTAAGTAAAGTTTATCTTCATTTGTTAAAGTTTTATTATAAAACAGAAATAATACGAGACAAGAGATCATCATTTGTAAAACATGGATTGATAACAATAGAAACTTGCAACTCAAAAATAATATGAAATTAGAAAAATAGATATTTCACCAGCTATGGAGCAATTATGGAAGAACGTCTCTAATAGGTTAAAATGACGAAAGCATCGATGACCTCAGAAAAGAAAAATCATCGGCAGAAAAAGTATTAAAGCTTAGTTTAGATTCAACCGGTTTGCATTTGTTATTTTCTTAATTATTCAAATTTTCAACATCACTATTGACTCATTCTTTCTGGTGCTTGCAACTTAGATGTTTAACTTTTCAAGAAGTTCATGAATCTTTCTAGAAGTGTGAATGACTTTAAAAAGGAGAAATAGTTCTTTTTTGCTTGACGCCTACACGAAGAGGTATAGAGTGAATTCGTGCTTAGTCGAAACTCCTTCGCTTCATAAAATAAAAGGGTTTGAGGCAAAATATTAAAGAAGGAAGACCATTATCGGTAAACCGGACTATGAGGAGCACCATCAAATGAATATATATTTTTTTCTTTCTTTTTTTCATTTTTATTTTTGACCTTCGACTCTTCTGAATTCGAAAGCGTTAACAAGATCTTCCGCACAGCAGATTTTCACCCAGTCATCCCATAATCCTCACTTTAAGAATATTGCTGGCAACCCCTCGCTCATTGGTAGAGTAGGTGCTATAATCTATGCGTATTTATCACGTTAACCATCAGCCGTCATTGTCTGTGTATATATATATATATATATATATATATATATATATATATATATATATATATATATATATGTATATATATATATATATATATATATATATACATATATATGTATATATATATATTATATACGTATATATGTATAAACATATATATATACTGTATATATATATATATATATAACATGTGTATATATACATATATATATATATGTGTATATATATATATATATATATACGTATATATATATACATATATACATATATATATATGTATATATATATATATATACATATACTGTATATATATACTGTATATATATATATATATATATATATATATATATATATATATATACACACACACACACACCCAACTCCCCGCCCACGAGAGTCAGAGTAACGACCCGAAGCACAGCGATACCGAAATAATTTCGGCCCTGGGCAGGCTTCGAACTGGGTACTGCGAGCACCATCGTACTTCCCAGTCCAGCACTTTACCAACTGCGCCACCGAGTCGTGTGTGTGTGTGTGTGTGTGTGTGTGTGTGTGTGTGTGTGTGTGCGTGCAAGATTCACTATTTATCATTGTCATGGATCACGTGTTGGACTCGTAATCGACAGCTATTTCCCACCTGGGCGGGGTTCGAACCCGGACCGCCGTAAAGCGGCCGCGAACGCTACCACTGCGCTTTCGAGTCCTCTGTGTGTGTGTTTGTGTGTATATGTAATTCATATATATATATATATATATATATATATATTGATATATAGATATAGATATATAATATATATATGTATGTACATATATATATATATATATATATATATATATATATATATATATATGTATGTGTAGCATAGCACTCGATTAAATAAAGATTGTGAAATATCGGCTATAGAAATAGATTGTGTTATTATTAGAATAATTATAATGGAAATGGGTGTGCATAAGAATAAGCGTTACAGTGGGTCGAAGATCGCCGAGGGTATACATGTTACTTGAGGCGTCGATTAACGAAAAAGGAAACGGACTCTTCCCTCGTGAGAAAGGGACGAGTGATAAAGAGGGAGAGGATCAGGAGGACACAACGAGACGCAAGAGGTCACCAGATAGAGCACGACCAACTAAAACATTTTACAATAAAAGGCGAGTCTGTTGCGAACTCGGAGAAGAAAGAGGAGGAGGTGGAAGAAGAGGAGGTGGCGACGGTGATGGTAGTGGTTGTGGTGGTTGTGGCCAATGGAGGGGTTGGTGTGGAGGTTGTGGTGTTAGTGGAGGTTGTAGTGGTGATGGTTATGGTTGTGTTGGTTGCAGTGGTGGTTCTGGTGATTGTGGTTGTTCTGGTTCTGGTGATTGTGGTGGTGGTGCAACTGTGGCTGTAGTATTTGTTGTGGCTGTAGTGGTAGTTGTGGTTGTAGTGGTGGTTGTGGTTGAAGTGGTGGCTGTAGTGGTATTGGTTATGGTGGTGGTGGTGGTGGTTGTGTTTGTTGTGGCTGTGTTGGTGGTGGGTCTGGTTCTGATGTTGGTTGTTGTGTTTGTTGTGGCTGTGTTGGTGGTGGGTCTGGTTCTGATGTTGGTTATGGTAGAGTAGGAGGAGGAAGAGGAGGAGGAGGAGGAGGAGGAGGAGGCTGGGAGATCCGGTGTAGGAGGACCGAGGCAGATAGCCAGCAAGTGATGAAACGGGTCATGAAGGTGTGCGGGTAGGGTGGGTAAGGTCGGGGTGGAAAAGGTTGGACTTTAGCAAAGAAGATATAAACTTGCTTGCGAGAGATATTTCAGAGACTGTGGAAGGGAGAGTCAAGAAATGCTCAAGCGTTGGTGTAAAAATAAAAAAGAAGGATGGGAAGAGTTTGATAAAGACGTGTACTTAAAGCAGGAAAGGGAAGGAGTTGCATAGAAAACGTAGGGAGGGGATGAGATGAAAGCTGATTTGCGGCGCTTAGAGGATGAGTGATGAGAGATGTGTATATTCAGTGTGGAAGAAAGGAGGTGGATGTAAAACTGGCGGGGTCCAATAGCTCAAGACTTCGGGAGAACACAATATAAGATGCGGTCTGCATCAACAGGATAGAGATGCCTCGCGTTTTAGAAATATATATATATATATATATATATATATATATACATATATATATATATATATATATATATATATATATATATATATATTATATATATACATATACATATACATACAATGACTGACTGGTGAAGATTGTAAAGAACCGACGATTTAGACAAAGTAGTACTAGATTCTCAACATGAGGACCACAAGAGAGGAATATCAGGTGTCCAACTATTATAATGTGTGTATATATATATATATATATATATATATGTATATATATATATATATATATATATATATATGTATATATATATATATATATATATATATATATATATATACATATACATATATATATGTATGCATACATACATACAATGACTGACTGGTGAAGATTGTAAAGAACCGACGATTTAGACAAAATAGTACTAGATTCTCAACATGAGGACCATAAGAGAGGAATATCAGGTGTCCAACAATTATAATGAACATGAGAGTTAAGGTTAGGTTAGGTAAAGCTTAGACGTTTGTTGAACACAAGATGTTAGATGATGGATGTCCAAAGTAAGCCTAAATGTAGTGCCGGAGAGTAAACAAAGTTTAGGTTCGAAAAGAGAAAATTATGTGGGAGCCAAGTATATATGGAAGACAACTTAACTCAAAAGAAAATATGTATAAATATTTTGAGTATGGCAAGGCCGAATTCGAGGAAAAAGGAGAGATTTGGGAACAGATGTCAAAATTTTTACAAAGACTTGCTGGATTTAAAACGTTGTGGGTAGAAATATCTAGGCATGAGAGCCAAAACAGAATATTCATAGATGAGAAATCAATGCTTGAAGAAAAAGGTTGAATCCTGAGGTGTATATTTTGAAGCAAGAAGCTTCATAAAAAAAGAAGAGGAAGAGAGAGGGCTAGCGTAGATGACGGAGGTGTTGGAAAATTATGTAAACGTGCAATTGTTCAAACTTGAGATACAAATTACAAAAGAAGGAACGGGAGAAATCGTAAAGAGGACATACAATAGAAGGGGAAGGGCCATAAGAAGGATGCAAATGTCGAGGGAAAGAAAGAAAATGAAGACGTCTCAGGAGACTCGGAGAGGTCGGGAGGTGGTACAGATGGTAGTAAAAACGAAGAGCGAAAGCGAAGGGAATGAATGAAGGGCGTGAGGGAAAAGGTGAAAGGGAAATAGAAAAATTATTTACACGTATCAAGAATTTGACTATAGCCATTAAAGAGAGTCAACGAGTCTAAAACGACCATATGAAAGTGCAGCTCAGTATTGCAAGCTCGTAAAAGATGTTAGGTTTGACTTTATATATATTGTCAATATTAGGTGGTGTGAGTCTATGTGTATATGTGTAGATGCACGCGGTGTGTGTGTGTGTGTGTGTGTGTGTGTGTGTGTGTGTGTGTGTGTGTGTGTCTGTGTGTCTGTGTGTGTGTGTGTGTGTGTGTGTGTAAGTGTCTGTGTGTATGTGAGTTTGTGTGTGTGTGTGTGTGTAAGGGGAACTGAAAGGTCGGCAGTGTATGTGTAGATGACTTTACCAAGAGAACAGTAGAAACCCGAACAGAAAATTAAAATAAAATAGACTTGTCATCCAATTAGAAAAAACCTGCTCGAACACAAAATAGAGACTACAAATAGAATAGACAAGGGAAATCAAGTGGTGGTGGTTATTAAAAGCATTCTAGAAATATTGGTTTACTAATTAATGCTAACACAAGAAGGAATGCAAAAGTATATCATCTAAGGATATTTAGGAGGCGACTTCTAATTACAGATCTTAATATAAATTATCTTTCTCTTCCTTAGTATTTTTCAATTGAAATCATCTCCTCCTCCTCCTTCTCCTCCTTCTCCTCCTTCTCCTCCTTCTCCTCCTCCTCCTCCTTCTCCTCCTCCTCCTCCTCCTCCTCCTTCTCCTCCTCCTCCTTCTCCTCCTCCTCCTTCTCCTCCTCCTCCTCCTTCTCCTTCTCCTCCTCCTCCTCC
>NC_134809.1:33112895-33115395 GCF_046742065.1 Oratosquilla oratoria | reverse complement strand
CTTCTTGTTATTTTTTCCTCTTCCTGTTCTTCTTGTTCTATTTCTTCTTTTTCTTCAGCTTTTTCTTCTCCCTCTCTTTCTGCTTCTTATTTATCTTTACTCTTATTTTTCTTCTTTTTTCCATACTTCTCTTTAGCTTCTTTTCTTGTTCTTCGTCCTATTCTTCCTCTTCTTCTTTCTCATCTTTTTCTACTCTTTTCTTCTTCACACACACACACACACACACACACACACACACACACACACACACACGCACGCACACGCGTACAGACACATACACATTCGCACACGCACAAACACGCGAGCACGCACACGTGCACACACACATATGCACACACACATTTACAATACACATTCACGCACACACATATTTACAATACACATTCACGCACACACCCACACACCCACACCCACCCACACACACACACACACACACACACACACACACACATATATATATATATATATATATACACACATATATATATATATATATATATATATGTATGTATATTCATTTATTTATGTATTTATCAATATGTGAAAGGAGGCAATACTCCAATTTTTTTCTTTTTTTCGGAAACCCAGAAAACATAAAAACTAGGCGACAACAAGAGTAACAATTGTTTTTTGTAATCTTATCCTGTGTGTATAGTTTCTTTTAAAAATCTCGAGAACGTGTGGGAGCTATAATAGTTTACCTGTGATCCTGTCTCGTCCCGTCGTCGTACGCCATTTCTTAGGGGAATTGGCCGTAGATATATAGTTCAGTGGGTTTTCTTGACACTTTCTAGTGTGCTGTCTTATTATTTGTCAACGAAGTTGGAGAAAATATTTGTATTGAAGTGCGTTTCGAATGAACAAATGGAGTAGACTGTATGCTTACTATTACCAAGACTCTCACAGTGGACATATTCATCTTGAACTTGATCCTATATGATATCAATACATGGTCACAACGTGCCGAATATGTGCCAGCATATATTTATGTCTATATATCGACTTTGTGCTCGTATTTATGCTCTACGTTTTTATGTAAACTTGTACATATGTATGGATGGTTTGTTGATGGTTGGAGATAGGTGGGTATGCACGCATATGTGGTTATGCGAAATGTAGGATGACTAAGGCGGGCATATACTTCCGTTCGTATGAGCACGATTAATCTTGTGTTATGTGTACTTCTATCCCGATTAACTTGTTTGGCATGGTGGCTACTTTCAAATGCTTTATCTGACTCACCACGGTCAGTTTTATTCCGTTGATGGATGGCCTCTGGACACAAAGGGGGTGAACCTCTTAGGCACTCGGATAACTAATGCTTGAGCCCCGTCCATTTGACATCCAACAGTTGCTCACGTGCCTCATCTTTCTTCTTTTCTTTTCTTTTTTTCCATTATCGTCTGCATACAAATGTCTTTTGGAATGCACTGTTCTCTCTTTGTTTTGGTGTGGCTATATGCCTGGTCGTTTCTCTCCCTCTCTCTTTGTAAAATGAGGACAGAAGCGTCGGTGAACTCTTAGTGACGAAATCAATTTTCTCTCCCTCACTCAGTCACTTTTTGTAATTATTTTTGTCTTCGTTTTTCGTAAATATATTATGTGGTTTTATTTTCCTTACATGGTGTTATGTGGCAGGATAAAATTATAGACTTTGGGTAATGATAGTATAACTTTTTGAAAATTATAATTTATTTCTACAATATATTCACTTTTAAGTTCAGGCGTAACATGTATTGGTCGATATCCGTTGATGTTTGGATTTATTTAGGCGTACTTGAATGTTGCGATAATTTATGGTTGCTGAAGATAAATAAAATCGTTAACAAAAACAAACTATACACCTGAAAGGCAAATTGAGGAAAGATTATTATTATTATTATCATTTTTATTTTTTTTTTGGGGGGAGGGTCCACACAGTTGAATTCAATCGCCAGGTGCTACTTGGAATAGATGGACAAGCACCTTTAGGTAAGGAAAGCGGGTAAAGTAATGAAAGTAGTATCAGTACACGTTTTCTGCTGTTTTTTTTTTTTTTTATCTTTTTCTTTTCTTTTTTTCAATTTTTTTTTATCAAATTTTTATTTAGTGAAGCAATTTAAGGGTAAGAAAATATGTGATAAATACATTGTGTAACGCAATTATTGTCAGTCAGTTCCGGTACAAGTGAATGGACTGCTTCAGTGTAGGCCTTATGGTCTCTTGCAGTCTCCTTCATTCTTATGCTCTTATGTTCTTATGTATTACTTTTGATGTTCGGCATTATTCTGTGATGCATTTTGCTGATTTTACTTTATCGGCAGACGATTTCATTAAGCTTAATGTCTTATTACCGGAAGGTTTAATATTGTTTTGATTAACCTAGTCTCTCTTTTCGCTGCTTCTGGACCAGGCGAGTTCGATTCGTTGATGGGAGGGCGCCGAAGTAAAGGGGGATCGACATCGTCTGGTGTTTGCCTCTGTGGAAACTACAAAGTGTTCCATGGTGCGGAGCTGATTA
>NC_134809.1:33097895-33100395 GCF_046742065.1 Oratosquilla oratoria | reverse complement strand
TACATATAAATTCTCTTAATGACATGTAGCATTTGAGGAGTGAAACTCCTTGTAAATTTCTACTACTCTTATACTCTGTCTTTTCACTTAACATTTCCATTGCTACCTCTTAAAGATATTATCTGTTCTTGCCTTAAAGATGGTCTATGCTGGTTTCCTGTAATATCATCTTTCCTAATAGTTTCCTTTATACGATCTCTGTTTCTCTTTCTTTTCTCTGATCTCTGCCGTTCATTGATAAGTCTATCTAGTTTGGCTCTCTAATTTATCTCTCTAGATTTGAATATGCATAATCCTTCTTCTTTTCATTAAATCAGTTGTTTTTTATGTTTTATACTCCTCGCTTTTTTCACTAATTCCCTAATAATACTCAGTAAATTGCAATTCATAACCTCAATAGTGCCTTCGTTATTTTTTAGAGCTTCAAATTTGTTTTTAATTCTTTCTTGTTACCTTTTTCGCAGTGCTTATTTTCTTCTTAAAGACTACCTTATTCATCTTTGCTTTTAAGTTGAATCTAATTGTGGAATTCTGTGATCACTACCTATATTTACTTTGTTTATAATACTAACATTGCTTAGAACTATAGTTTATACGACCGATATCTATATATATATTTTTAAATGTGTTATTTTATTTCCTATTTACATATAGGGCTTAGTATTGTTTTTGTCATATTGAATCAAATTTCTTTATCTCCACGAGACCTATATTGGAGTGTCGGCCTTTTCTGTCTGATTTCTTGGCTAGTTTAACCTAAAATTTTAATAAGCCTAATTGTAAGGATCTTGAAAAACACTTCAGTTGACAAATAACTTTTAGATAATGATTTTTTTTTTTTTTTTTTTTTTTTTTGTATGACCATTCTAGTGAAATTGAATTACCAAAGTATTGCCCTACGATTCAGAAGCGCTTTCTGTACGTACACACAGGCGATATAGTTCAACTTTCTTTGGGTGTCTCACCGCAAAGGGGAGGTTACTTCTTAATTTGTAGATTCTGCAACACTGCTAACATCTACGGACGAATTTATCGAGAAACTGTGACATTTGATGAGAAAATTTTTGTCCCCTCCTCCTCCCCCTCTTCCTCGTCTTCCTAAATCTCCTCCTACTCCTCCTTCCATCCCTAAATCACCTCATCCTTCTCATGTTCATCGTACTCCTTTAGAGGAACGATGCCGCAGTTGATAGAGGGAAGGAGTGACTTATCTTATTATGAGAATTATATTCGGATAACTGTGGTGATACCTATACCCCTTTGATCTGATAAGAAGAAGTACATAATAAATACGATTGGGATAGAAGTAGGAAGAAAAAAAGTGGATAGTTTCTATTACTACAGAGAATATGAACACAATATTACTGGGAATTTTTTTAGATCAGAACCTCGGTGAACATGTACAATGTAAGGTAATAAGCATTTCTTCGAGTTTAACACGGGGTGGGGGTGAGATGGTGCGACGAGGAATTTGTTGAAGAACGCTTCCTCTGTACAGTACCTGGGGACGTTCTCCTACATTTATAACCACCACCACCTCCTCCTCCTCTTCCTCCTCCTCCTCTTCCTCCTCCTCCTCCTCCTCCTCCTCCTCCTCCTCCTCCTACTCCTCATTTTCTACGTCCTCGTCTTTCTGATCCTCGTCTTCCTCCCCATTCCTCTTTTCCTCTCCCTCCTTTTCCCCTCCTTCTTTTCTTCCGCCTCCACCTCTTTCTCCTTTTTACCCTCCTACACCTCCTTACCCTCAAACACATCCTACTCCTTTTCTTTGTCATCCACTTTCTTCCCTTCCCCTCCTCCTCTTACTACTCCTTTTCTTTACATTCCAAACACTTCTCATCCCTTTTTTCTTCTCCCTGCCTCCCCTTCCTCCCCTTTTCCTCCTCACCTTATATATATATTATATATATATATATATATATATATATATATATATATATATATATATATATCGCTTGCACTCTGATATTGAAACACTAGGTACATTTTTATTTCTGATTGAAGTCCCCATCATTAAGATTTTAATATGTTAAGCCTACTATATATGATTAAGTCTAAATTAGTAAATACCGTTATACATCTTTTATACTAAATGTAAAGGGTATATTGAGCGTTTTAGTAAATGTAAGAAGTAGTGATCACTATAGACTATGTCTGACTTTAAATCTTGTTTATATTTTCAGGTACGTATGGATGAGTGATTTTTATTTGCCAAGCGGAGATGGTATGTATACAATTCTTGATTTATTCCAGACGAGTACCTATTTGAGGGGGATAGAATTAGACGTACAGATGTATATGAATATATACAGTCATTGGCTATATATATGTATATATATACATATATATATATATTTATATACATATATATATATATACATATTATAAAGTAGTAGCCTCTGTCTGTCTGTTGTTTATTTGTTTGTTTGTACACGAACTCCCTCTAGGGTTTTAGAGATAGACCCCCATAAATATATATATTCTGATACCCTATCTCTCC
>NC_134809.1:33080395-33092895 GCF_046742065.1 Oratosquilla oratoria | reverse complement strand
TAGAAAACATCAGAGGAAGATAGTTCCAGGGGATTACAACTTATTAATTCTTTCCATGATCCCAAACTCAGTAACAAAGAATAAGACATTTTCGAGACTCTTGAGGTGATACGAGTTTTAAGGAGGATTTAGGACGCAGGTCAAGCCAGACGTGATAGAATGTAAGTGGGTTACTAGGTAGATTAATATCAAGAAGGGAGTAGCAAAGATACGAGCGTTCAAAATCAATAACAAGATTGATTTAAAGTTTAAACAAAGAAGACAATATATACAAAAGAAACAAAGGTGAATTTCGTAACAAGTTGTGATACATTATACAGAACATATATATACACAAAGCATTAAGAAAAAAAAACAGTCTTCATAAAACTAATAAACATAATGTTGATATAGGGAAGATCACAAACATCAAAGTGAAGAAGTAAGCTCAAACCTACCAAAAGCCTTGCTGGGACTAGGTCGATTGCTTTGAGCGAATGCTTTCCACCCAGTGGAATTCTGTTTTTATATGAAACGGCGACCATTCAGCGTGCTATACGTCAATAGAGCCGGCTTTGTCTAGATAAGAGAGAAAGGGGAGTAAGGGAGGAGGAGGGAGAACAAAGTTGTTTTATTCGGATAGCTCCATGGCGTGCACAAGTATTCTCGTGCGCACTAAACAATATAATTAGTTAAACTGCTCCTAAATCACTATGTGGGTGCGTGTGTGTGTGTGTGTGTGTGTGTGTGTGTGTGTGTGTGTGTATGTATGTATGTGTATATATATATATAATATATATACTTTACATGTATAAATAGTATCAAAATCGACAACATTCTGACAGTTGATAATGTTCTTGCTGTATTTTCGATATTTCTAACAATGAATCGGCCATTCGGAGGGGGGGGGCAAAGACAAGTTCACCAAAAACATCCATGTTAATAACGTTTCGTCTACATAGAGACATTTTCAGGTAAAAAGAAAAAACATTCAAGTATGAACACAAGGATAGAGGCTGCAATGACATGACACAACTGGGGAACAGGACTTACAAAATGGACAAGTAAAACTCGAGAGCATTCGTTCATTAGTTTATATAGTGAAGTGGGTCTGATGTCTAAACCTGGGCCTAACGATCATATGGGGGGAGGCGATGAAGGGAGTGTGAGAATGGTGGAGGAAGTGTCTGTGTGAAAGGTGTAAGGAAGACACAGGAGGAAAATGGAGGGATTGGGTAAGAGGAGGAAGGTTGGTTCACCTAACGCTCTGGTAGCGAAGGTATGAGAAGAAGAGGGTGGAGGGGAGGAGTAGGGATTTTTTATACAATAGAGAGAATTGTTGAATAACTAATGCTTGAAATCATGCTAGACTAAATGTTGATAATATATGTTTTACTCTCTCTCATGTACATAGGTTCTAAATTTTTAAGTTTGTGTGGGTCTCTACTGCTAGTAATGATTTCCGTGCCTTTAACTTAGTTTTCCTGTTTGGCGACCTGGTCATGATAATTGTACATGCGTTGCTAGCACTGGTGGGCTGCAAAGGCCCTTGTGCTCTTCTATAGTAGAACTACAACATTTCTTAATATTTAATTCTGGTATGACGTAAGGATGATGCCAGAAGAAACTGTAATATATGCCACACCGATTCATGACCCCATTCGACACTGAGAGCAATTGGAGTGTTGTGACATTTCTTTGATATCTGTCATATACCATATGCGTTGTGGAGCCAAGCTTTAATTTCCACAGTCCTACACTATGAGGGATTTCAGTTTGAGTTTGGCATGACCATCATCATCCCTAGTGCCTTGTTAGTTTCTTCTTTTCTTCCTCCTCCTCCTCCTTCAAGTCCTCCATCTTCTTCATTTTTTCTACTACTCCTCCTCCTCCTCTTTGTCCACTTTCACCTGCTCCGGTTCCTGCTCTTTCTCCTACTCTTCTTCAACTTCTCTTTTTTCTTCTCCCTTTTCTCCTTCATCTCATTCTCCTTCTCTTCTTCCCCTTCCTCCTCTCATCGTCTCCTCCTCCTCCTCCTCTTCCTCCTCCTCCTCTTCCTCCTCCTCCTCCTCCTTTTCTTCTCCCCCTTCTCTTTGTACTCCCTCTCCTACTCCCACATTTTTTCCTCCTCCTCCTCCTCCTCCTCCTCCTCCTCCTCCTTACATCCCTCGTCCTCCTCCTCCTCCTTACATCCCTCGTCCTCCAACGCTTCCCCCTCTTCCATCTTCTTTTCATTATCCTCTTCATTCCTCTCTTCCTGTCAGACCAGATCATATAAAGTGCATCATCGTGATGAAGGCCTGAATGCACCGCGGATGAGGAGAGAGGTCAGCGTCCGAGAGACGCCCGGGGAACACGCCCCGGAAGCGAGTTCTAAAGCGAAGTCATTTAACTCCTTACGGTGTGGTGGTACTTTTTTCATTTTTATTATTATTGTTGTTGTCGTTGTTATTGTTATTATTATTATTATTATTATTATCATCATTATCATCATTATTATCATTGTCATTATTGTCATTATCGTCATTATCGTCATTATCGTTATTATTATTATTATTACTGTTATTACTGTTATTGTTATTATTGTTATTGTTGTTATTGTTGTTTGTTATTGTTATTGTTGTTATTGATGTTATTGTTGTTATTGTTATTATTGTTGTTGTTATCATCATTATTATAATTATCATTATCAGAATCATCATCAGAATCAATGATCATCATCATTATCTGAATAAGGTTTGACAATCTGAACCCTTCCTATTCAGGGATTCTTTTAAGATAAAAGAAATTGTCTGGCATTAATGCAAATCTTCAAATTAGGTCAATTCGTCTTTTTTCGGTAGTACCGTTGTAATTGGAGTAATTCAGCTGAAAAAGATAAACCTCAACTAGCTTGAATAAAACCTTAAAATATAGGAATTTATCCTATATTTGGCCACAAAGACCAAAAAATTGTGAATCAAGACTCCTCTGCTGAAGAAAATGGGTCCCCTTTAAAGACGAAATGGGATTACATTAATTAATTTATTTATTCATTCATTCATTGGTTAGTGAAAGCTAACAGATAGGAAAAAACAAAGATACTGAAATTTTAAGTAACGTGTGTATGTATATATATATATATAATATATATAAATATAATTTTTTTTTTTTTGCCGTCAATCTGCTGCCTTCATCAACATGGCATCGGCCTCTCTCTCTCTCTCTCTCTCTCTCTCTCTCTCTCTCTCTCTCTCTCTCTCTCTCTCTCTCTCTCTCTCTCTCTCTCTCTCTTTCTCTCTTTTTATCTCCTAACAGATGTATTTTCACTCTGAACATGTGCATTTCCCACGCTTACTCAAACCATGACGACCTCGCACGACCTAAACACATGTTTGCCACCAGTTACAGACCCGCTAAGTTCTCTCTTTCATTCTCTCCCTCTCTCTCTCTCTCTCTCTCTCTCTCTCTCTCTCTCTCTCTCTCTCTCTCTCTCTCTCTCTCTCTCTCTCTCTCTCTCTCTTTTTTTTTTCTCTCTCTCTCTCTCTCTCTCTCTCTCTCTCTCTCTCTCTCTCTCTCTCTCTCTTTCTTTCTCTCCATCTCCCTTTCATTCTCTCCATCTATCTTTCTGTTTCTTTGTCTCTCTTTCTCTCTCTATATATCTCTCTCTTCCCCTGTCTATCTTTCTATCTATCACTCTATATCTCTCTCTTCCCCTGTCTATCTTTCTATCTATCACTCTATATATCCCTGTCTCTATCCCCTCTTGTTATTTGAAACTGGGATACCTAAAATTGTAACGGATTTTTCGCTGACAACTTTTTTCCGTTAGATGATTTTGTTTACTCGAAGTAGATCTCCCACAGGGAAAGACCTAAGTTACGAATGTTGTTGATTTATACACTTTATCTTTCTATGACTCATATTTCTTGTACAGTACGTATCGTCTCTTTCCGTCTCTTTTTTCTTATCTTTCTTGTCTTACTATTTCTTTGCAGACACTTCTGCTTTAATCTCCCTATCCTTTCAACTCTTCAACATATTGTAATATTTGCAAGCCCTTTATTTTTTTCATTTTCATTAACATTATCATATTTCCTTAAGCAATGTTTGTGAGTTGTACAGATAAACAAATAGTCTCACCACGATAGTAGTGAGTATTGGAGACTTTTGTTCTCGTGTTGGTAGCTGAAATCTTACAGAATGAAGACGGATTCCCACTGAAATTGAAGTCCTCTGATCCTTTAAGTGATTTAAGTTGACTGGTTTTACTCATAGAGAGGTTATGTTTAGATATACATATGTATTGTTTTTGAAACTATTTACTCTTTTATTTCTTTATACGCCTATTCATTTATCTATCGTTTATCAATTCATTTGTTCATCTTTGTTTATCTGTTTATTTCTTATCCGTTTATCTTATTTTTTATTTATCTGTTATTATTATGTATTTATTTGATTTTATACTTATATACTTATTTATTTGTTTATTTATTCGTCTTTTGAATTATTTGTTTACTTGCTTATCTATTTTTTTTTCTCATCCTACTGCTCAGATTTTTTTTTTTTTTTTAACATTACAGCCTTGCACCGCCCCCTTCCGCCGGTCCCTGGAGCGTAATTTTAGGGGTAGGAAGGAAGGTGGGCAGAGACGGTTGGGTGGGTGGGCGTGGGGGGATTTCATTTGTTCTTGTCCTTCTGTTCCCCGCAGGCAACGTCTTCTTCCCCTTCCTAGTGTCTCCCGTCCCTTTCACAATTAGGTCCTACTTTCTCTCTCTATGTCTCTTGCTCTCTCTCTCTCTCTCTCTCTCTCTCTCTCTCTCTCTCTCTCTCTCTCTCTCTCTCTCTCTCTCTCTCTCTCTCTCTCTCTCTCTCTCTCTCTCATCCCTCGCTATCTCTCTTCTCCTTCATTCTTTCTCTCTATCTCCGTTCTATACACAAGACACACACACACACACACACACACACACACACACACAC
The DNA here is from genome assembly GCF_046742065.1 of Oratosquilla oratoria. NCBI lineage: Eukaryota > Metazoa > Arthropoda > Malacostraca > Stomatopoda > Squillidae > Oratosquilla > Oratosquilla oratoria. Next base: position 33,087,957 of record NC_134809.1, on the reverse strand, counting down.
ACACACACACACACATTAGTACTAATGATTACTAACGCAATGTTAAGGTTATAGCCTGATATAACGACATCTACAACAGAAAAAGGCTAAAAGATGGAACAACGCCGGAATGAAAAATGTACAAATCCTTGAAGCGCCTAACGTAAAGCGGGCCCTACACGATCAATATTATTGCGCAATATTCTGTATTGTACAATATTATTGACTGTGAGGAAATGGTATTGATGTCTTCAAGTATATTGTCATTCTTCAGTACCATCCTTACACCTTCAAAAATATTGTACAATAAGAAATATTGCGCAATAATATTGATCGTGTAGGGCCCGCGTAAAGGAAGAAGGCCCGTGATCACCCAACAAACAGATAATCTCCTGGTGCTGCCCAGCGGAAGGAGCTTTGCCTCCTCCACCCACTCCCCTACACCACCCACTCCCCTACACCACCCACTCCCCTACACCACCACCGTTCGTCACCTCGATGACCACCAGCCGTCACACCACGTGACCTCTCATAACCTCACGTTACCTCTCACAACTTCACGTTACATTTCTGAGCATCTTGTATGATTGTGACATCTCCAAAATACCATTTCATCTGTACATATATTTGTATAGATTAACAATTGTTATCTATTTTGATACTTCATGACTGGACAATAGTCTCAAAGCGTTGTGTCTCAACAAATTAACACCATTTTTTTCTCCTTGACAAGTTTCGAAAAATTCCTTTACACAGTACTTGTTGTGGATACTGTACTTTTTCTTCTTGGTCCGCGTTCTTTAGCGATTCAGAATAATTATTCCACCGATATGTGGCATTATCCTGTTAGTATAAAACCTGGGATACTTTTTGTTGTTTGAACTATTTAGTTTTCTTTGTTTCTATATTTATATACTTTGGCAAAATTATAAAAAAAATGAAGACTGAGAATCCTTCTCAAGATCCATTTATCTTAAACATTCCTCTTTACTGTCCTCTTAATCCAATACACCATCTCTTTGCTTTCTTCGTACACCCTTCAGGTTTCTGGAATTTTACGTTTCTCCTTCCTCGCCATTCCTCTATGCCAGGGGTTCTCAGCCTTACTTGGCCCATTCACCCCTTTCACTATTTGTCAGAATGTCATTCCCCCCCTCCTTTCCAAGATTGTCAGTTTCAAAAGGTGCATTCTAAATAACATGGAAATATTACTAAAAACCCTTTTATTTTTTCCAAATTAGTATATATTTTTCCCAAATTAGTATAAATCCAGCCCAGGTGACAGGCCAGATAGGCCAAAACCTATAATTGCTTTCCTCACCCCGTAAGCTGACTGTGGTCACAAATCACCTCCAGAAATCCCAAAATTCCCCCCTGGGGGTGAATTTCCCCTAATGAGAACCCCTGCTCTATGCTTTCCCTACTACTCTTATCGCTCTCTACCCATCTATTTTCACCACCTCTCAATCTGGTGGCCTAATCGGAAGCGTGCTGGTCTCATGTTTGTATAATTATGGATTCGATTCCCGCACTTTCCTTCGATTCCAAGTAGTGACTGTTACCTAGCCCAACAGTCCAACCGCAAAGGACAAAGGTCCTATGGCTTCGGCCGCAGTTACGCGCCTCCTGGCGTAGGCACATCACCACTACCATCTTCCTTGACCTTCCGTTTCTTTACCCTCCCCACCTCCACTCCCCCCACCTCCACTCCCCCCACCTCCACTCCCCCCCACCTCCACTCCCCCCCCTTCAACCTGTCCCTCCTCCCTGTTGGTTGACCATCTTTCTTTGTCCATCTCTTAATTCCTCACCATCCCTTTCCCCCATTTCTTCCACATCCATTGCTTCCCTTACTCCAATCCACAATTTCAATCTCTATTCATATAATCAATCTTTTTTTTCCTTATTTCTCCACTCTCCTTTTACGTGTTTGGTTGCTTGTAGTTATATTTCCTCTTCAGTACGTTCAGCCCTTCCACCTTTTTACCTGTTCCTATGATCCTCGTTTCTTTTATCTGAAAAATAAAATATCTTTATGGCCCAGTCTCAGAGTGACACTTCTGTCATCTCAGCATTTTTTATTTATTTATTTATTTTTTTTTCTTTGCAAGACATTTCTTAGTATTTATTCCTCTCCCCCTTCTTATGTCAAGCTTTCTTCGTTTCTTCCCTCCTCTTTATTTTTACATGTACGTTTCGATGGCTCTTCGATTCTTTCTTCAGTTTTCTGACATGTTCCATCATTCAAGTCTGGTTGTCTGTCAATAGTTTATAGATTTATTGCGGCGCTGTTTGTTGTCGTCCTCTTTAGCCTCGTCTTCTTCCTCTTCGTCTTTAGCTAACCAGTCCCTCTGCAACCGAATCCTTTCCCGCCCCTCTCTCAATCTATCTATCTATATACTTGTCTACCTACCAATCTCTCTCTCTCTCTCTCTCTCTCTCTCTCTCTCTCTCTCTCTCTCTCTCTCTCTCTCTCTCTCTCTCTCTCTCTCTCTCTCTCTCTCTCTCTCTCTCTCTCTCTCTCTCTTTCTAAGTCCCTTTATTCATTTTTTGTGTCTGTTTGATTCCCAATAAGTAACTGTAGCTATCTTGTCTCGCTTTGTTCTACTTCCTCCCCTATAATTGTTAAATTCGTTTACTGCAACCTAGACGGCCCGATCGACATTTAACTAGCTTCCTTCCTCCACCCCAACTCCCAACTCAATCCTCCACCTCGTACTTACTGTTTCTTTCTTCTTTGATGATTATCAACACTTTTTAGTGTTCTACCTTTCTCGCTAGCTGAGCGGGTTAGGGCGTCGTTACTTGCGGCGAAGGTCGAGGTGAGGGCGGTTCGAATCCTGCCACCGGCGAAGTTGAACCAAGGGCATGGTTCATTAAATTCCACGCTACAAAGCCCTCTGTGAGGGGCACCGTCCTAGCCTCCCGATAGGGGGGGGGGGAGTTTGTGACGTTAAACCATATCACATCACCTCTCTCCTCCATTGATCTTCTTCTTCGCTCTCCCGTTCTTTGACACAGTGCGTACTATCTCCCCTTACCTTGGCTCTTCACAACTCTTGTGCCCTAATTAGTCCCTTTTGCTCCCTTTCTCTTTTCTTCCTCCCCCGTTTTGATGATATTTATCTCCCTTCAGTTATCTTTTGTGGCGGATCTTCCCGGGGTCTTCCCTCCCTCCCATGTCACCTCTCCCTCTTGGGATGTTCCCTTTACGTCTCTTCTTCAACAATTACTCTTGTTGGAAGTCTTCCTTGTATGACAATCCGTCTTAGGCAAATCGTATTAGTGTATTCCTAAATGTCTTTTCTTTCTTTTTTTCTTCCATTCCTTCTGTTCTTCAGGAATACATAGGTTTCCATGAGGATTTCGAGTTTTGTCCCATTAGAATGACACTAGAAGTCTCTTCCTTATTTTAGACCTTAGTAGTCTTCTAGGACTAAGAGACCTAGTTCTCAATATCTACCATTGTAAAACAGGATGCTGACTATTCTATGACAACACTGCTGGGATCCTCAGCTCCACTGTAAATTAATTTCAACCCGTTGTCCTTCCTCTTATCTCCTGGGTACAGCCAGAGCTAACCATTCTTTCAGGGCTTTCCCAACGGCAGCCCCTTCATTGTCTCATAGGTAACATTATCTTACCTTTATTTGTACATGAATACATGAATATGTACACACACTCACACACACACACACACACACACACACACACACACACACACACACACACACACACACACACACACACACACACACACACACACACACACACACACACACACACACACACATATATATATATATATGTGTGTGTGTGTGTGTGTGTATGTATATATACATATATACATATATATATATATATATATATATATATACATATATATATATATACATATATGATATACGTACATACATACATAAGGAAGGGAGAAGGCAGGGGATAGAGATGAGTGGAGAATGGCTGTGTATGGATGATACTTTGACGCAGCCCAAAGGGATTTCTCCCCTTCTCCTTTTCCTCACAAAGGAACGGAGATTAAATGAGGCCTTCCTGCTGTGGATATACTGTACTGTGTCTTGCTGCATTGCTTCTGGCCCGGGCAGTGGGGAGAAGAGAGAGATGACCCTTCATTCACTAGGAGCTACATATTATGGTTACGCTGAAACCCACTCAAGAGTACTGTCCCATTCTCTCCCGCAAGACCTCCCCAATCGGAAGCCGGTCAGCGTCTCCCCTCCACCCTGTCCCTATGCGGGCCACTCGCACGGATCCCCTCGCTCCGCCCTCCCTTCCGCTCCACGCCCCTCCCTTCTGCCACATGCTCCACCTTTCGTTCACACGCCCCTCTTTTGGGCTCCCAACTTCCTTTCCACCCTTCCTCAACGCAGTTCTTCTCACGACATGTCCTCCCACAACCAACAAGCCTTTCCGTTCCGAGACGTGGATCATGCGTCATCGAGCATTTCGTTCGTCGGAACCTCACCAGCTACTTCTGCTCTATGTGTCACCTTTCCATCGCACATTCTTCATGTCACAACGCATCCTTAAGTTTCCCTGGCGCCATACGTTCTCATCATGAAGGCATGTGTCCCACACCAACAACGACACATCTATTTTTAGCAAATATCACTCTTCTGTGGTGGGCTGTTGTGCCATATATTTAACCTACGTTATATGGTATCCCCCTGATCATTTGCCCATCTTGACCCGTGCGTCCACCTGCCTCTCGCCCCCTTGTTTCACACATCCCGCTATCAAGGCTTTCCTCGTAGCACTATGTCTCCTTATTGGCTGCACATCCTTCTCTCATGTTCACATCTTAGATGAATTCATGAGTCACTGTCGGATGTTTACAACAATAATTCTCCATCTTGCCATCACACCTCCACAGATTCTTTTTATTTTCGAAATATACTCCACATATCCAACTTTTTTTTCGTAGTATATTCTCTACACACCCATCCACACGTCCCTTGGTATCTATATTAGAATGTTATTTTGACAGCCACAGGAGATTTCATGTTTTTTTTCGATTTTTTTTTTTTGTAGTCTTCAAATTTAAAGGTTTGTATAAAGAAAATTGTATGGCTTTTTTAAAGATGTATTTCATATAATTTACTTGCACTGTCTTGACTTTTTTTGTGCAAAGGGCCTTCACCCGAATAGAATTCTTTGGTGATAACTCAAATATCTATTATAAAAGTCAATGCCAGTAAAGATGTTAATGAAGGTCTTAAATACATAATTTTTGTTCTTTTGATATACCCGTGTAACCCACCCCATACCACATATATAATCCTTTTTATGCTAAAGAACGTTATTTGCGTTGTCACACCTTTCGAACGCTTTGCACCATTGAAAAGTATAATTTTACAAACTTGCTAAACTTAGGAAATTTACCGGTAGACAGTACAGATCCAGTTAGCCAGCTAAACATAACCAGAAAGCCAGGAAAGACAGTATTTATTAATGGTGGAAAGCTTTCGCCAAAGCTGGCGAATGGACCAAAGGTGCAACCTATAAACCTTTACACACACCTTCTCCTGCCTGTCACCTCATTAAAGCCACATGACCTCTCTACCGTGAAACTCTTTCCTATTCATTTGCATATCCTTTCTTTTAATTAAGTACACACTTCCTTTCCTCTTCCATCCCACTCCCCGAACACGCCCATGTCTCCCTTATCTTGACAGATCCCAGAATGCTTCGTACGTATTTTGGCATCAGAAAAAAGAAAAAAAACAGTATAAGCTTCCTCCCTTTTGCTTATGTTTCTTATCAAAGACGCAGTGAAATTCGTTAGAAATGCAAATAAATGCAGATCTGAGAAAAAAAGAAAGATTGTTGCAATAAAGTCCTCTTGGCCAAAGACTCGCAAGTTGAGAAAATCATTTTGGTATTAGACAAAAATCGTTCTCAAAAGTTCCAAAATTTAACCAATGTTAAAGAGTCAGATCGAGAATTTCATAACGTCTTCTAGAACAGATGTCTACCCAAACTCTGAAAATAGTCAGGTGTTAGCCAGGACAAAATGTCTTTAAGAAATTACTCAGTGCACCAGAAGATCTCATTTGAGATAGTCTTATTAACATAATTTTCTTAACTTATTTTGGACTAGAATTTTACCCAAATTAGAATGTTACCATATGGTGTTAGCCAGGATAGTCTCAAGTGTGTCAAAGCTGTCCAGTACTCCAAAAAAAGGTTAACTTCTGCAAAAGGAGAGCACATATTTTATGGATATTACATAATCCAACACCAGGGAAAATTGGCTGAAACCTCATGTTTAATGCTGCATATATATATATATATATATATATATATATATATATATATATATATATATATATATATATATATATATATATATATATATATATATATATATATAAGATACTAATCATACTGAATAATGGTTCAGGCAAAAGATGGTAAACTCTTTACCAAGTAATCCTGCATCACTACAATTTCTTAATGTTGCGTCTATCTTTGTATTCGTTTGCCTAAGTAAGATAGTCTTCTTTCATACGAGTAAAAGAATAAAGTTAGTCCATCTAAGTCACTCTGTGTGGTGACTAGGCTAGCAGACTTAGATTTTTCTCTGTATGACATCGCAGTTTTATTCAGCCATTATAGTCTTTTACGAAATCAAGGCCGTATTTGGACCGAGCGTGTGACCAAACCATTGAGAAATGTGCAATGTTAACAAGAGCAAGTATACATATTGCACTAGTTCATTGCGAAATAAAAAAGATATATATTGGTTACTGAAAAAAATTGGCTAACAGGCATGACGAGCGCCTGAATAAAACTTTAAGAAGAGTTTTTATCATGTTGATTGTATTATTTGTTGTAATTCAACTTTTCAACGAAATTTGTCGTAACTATCTGAAGGAAGCCTAAACAAAATTACGCTAAGAAGAGTACACAAAAACCAGAACAGAATTTAAAATCATATCCTATTTATTTGTGTTTAGTATCTGTAATAATTTTATTTTTTCTTACTAACAGTCTGCTGTGCCAAATGTCATGCGAACATAGAGGTCGATAGTTTGATGTCCCCGTGATGTGATAGCCATGTTCAGTATTTTTGGTAGAAATCCTTGCTCTGAAATATACTTTCATTTAAGGATAAGACTTAATTGCCTTTAAAAAAGGAAGGAGACCAATTCACTACTTATTCTGATTAAAAGCTTAGCAAATGTCTAACGTTATTTACAATGCGTTACATAGATGAAAAGCTCAAAACAAGACTCACTTGAATAAACAACCAAACAATATCATTTGATGTCGGCCAGTTATTTGATGTATTTGTTTACTTGCTACCATGCTTACTTCTTTCCTTTTTCTTTCTTTTTTCTTTCATTATATTCTCTTTCTCTTTTTTCTTTCTTTTTCTCTCATTTATTCTTTTTCTAGTTTTTTTCTCTTTCATTTTTTTTTTCTTTCATTCATTCTTTCATTCTTTCTGTGCTGGTGGCGCGATCGGAACCGCGTGTGTTTCACATCCTTCAAGACCAATTCGAGCATTTAGGTCCGATTCCTCACTGTGGTTAATACTTGCCCCAACAGTCCAAGCG
>NC_134809.1:33070395-33072895 GCF_046742065.1 Oratosquilla oratoria | reverse complement strand
AGAGACCCAATCATTCTCCCCCGACCCTCTGTCTCTCCCTCCTTACTATTTCCCCTCCCTCTATCCCAACCCCAAGCGCCTTTGAAGAAGCCCTTTTGTCACTTGCCCGTCCGTTCCCGAGTTGTACCTCTTCTTCTCGCACTCGTCTTCCTTCTCTTCCTCCTGTTTGCCCTTGTTCTCTGCTCGTCGTTCTCTCTGGTCTAGTTTGTTTTGTCAGGTACTCAGAGTCTTCGACCTCGTTCCTGGCCTGTGTCGTGCCTTCCCCAGCTTGTGCTCGTTTTCTTTCGGTCATCTATGATCATTGGCCTATTCGTTTTCCTCAGTAGCTTTTGGTTCTTTGGCAACTTTTGCTTAGGTTGGTTGCCGTAAAGCGTTCTCTTTGTGACTATATCTTTCTTTGCTTTAGAGGTGGAAGAAACAAGATTTAAAGAGGGTATTAGAAAGGAGGGATAGTAAATTTAGAAGTTAAAAATGACTAGCATTCTTCTTTTTTGACTAGACTCTGGTTCGTAGGGATCTAACTAAAGTCCTTGAAATATTGACTGCATAAGAACTATGCATCCAATACCCAATACGGGACGAAGGTATAAGAAAAATTTGAGGTCAGCAGCCTGAAGCGCGCTGCGAATTCTTTGGATTATTGATGACTGCCGAGGATCTTTATATACGATCCCTAACCCGAAGTCGCATTTTCGTTGACCAAGAAACAGTCCACAAAATCTACGAAAATTGCAACCGATGATATTGTCTACCAAGAGGGATGGTTTGATATATTTCTAATATCGCCGCCGTATCTTATTTGCTGATGATTTGTATTTAATACTGTCATTATTGAATAGTGTTTTCTTAGCGCATAGCCACCACACGCTGTTACCGTCAAGAGTCCTTTAGTAGTCAAAAGCTTCTTCTAAAATTTAATGAATTGGTTAGCGTGAACCTGAACAAAATTACTAAACTCACTACTTAACCCAAAAGGTTTAATCAAGACAGTTTCATAACGTCTTTTAGCCAAAAGATATCCTTTCCACAGAATAAAGTCGTCAGGCCGTCACCAGAACAAAATAATTAAAGTTTTTATTTTATGTAAAAAAAGTGTCACGACCAATGTTTACTATGTACTCATGACGTATACAGAACCCAACCAAGTCGATCATTAGCATAATATAATTTCTTGCAGACCTCAAGATTCACTACCCCAGTATAGAGTATACACGACTCAAAAATAGCAATTGATCTAGTTATACCTACCTTTTCTTCGCCCATTTTCCTCATAGGGTACGCGCGGACCTGGGATTAGGATTTAAGATATGTGCCGTTGCCACTACCATATACTGTCTTGTGGTTTGAACTGTTTCCATTTGGCTGGTCACCTCAAGAAGTGGTATTCCTTGATCTAATCACTTCATTATCAATTCTGATTAGGTTACTGTACAGTAGGAAGAGAACCACAGTTCAACACTGGCGGGCAGACCTTTTTTTCTAAACTCTGGATGTGAAAGACCATTGGCCCAAGACACCGCGTCTCTTCTTCTTTAAGAAAATTAGTTCGCTTAAGGTTTTCCTTGCTGAGTTTCCTTCCTTATTACTCGCATTCTCCTTGTTTCCTGGGGATTTTCAGGGATTCTATAGTCGTATTTTTACGCGCGTGCGCACACACACACACACACACACACACACACACACACACACACACACACACACACACACACACACACACACACACACACACACACACACACGAAAAAAAAGAAAAACACGCACGCACGCATCTATCCACAGAGACAAAATATTTTCTCATGTATATAAGTAAATATGTATTCATGCATGCATATGTTTATGTACTTGTCTGTTTGTACACGTATGTATGTACATCATGTCCGCTGGTGGCGCAATCGGTAGCATGCTGCTCCCGCATTCATTTACTTGTGGATTAGAATCCTACACTCCTCTCCGATTCCCGGCAGTGACTGTTACCTACCCCAAGAGACCAAGTACGTAGGGCAAAGGTGCTGAAGGTTTGGCCGAAACCACGCGACTCCTGACGAAATCTCCTCACCTTCTATGAATCTGTGTATTAATATATGTATACAAACATATGTGAATATATGATACGGAGCTGCCTAGTGTAGGCCTTATGGTCTCTTGAAGTCTCCTTCATTCTTATGTTCTTATGTTATGTTCTTATGATTATGCATCAGTCTGTTCGCCTGGAAGATGACCAAAGTAGTCTTCATGAGCAGTGGCGAACGTTGAAGAACTAAAATTTTCTGATCGTATAGTTGCCAAACGTTTCCTTTCCCACGGGAAGCTTGTTATCATGATAAGTCAGAAGATTTATTTATGGTGCGATTCAGTGTTTTACGAGTTCCATGAAGACATTCCTTCGGAGAGTTAAAACATATGTAGACATGATACAAACAAGGTCTTCTGTAAGAAAAAAAAAATGTAAACTTCAAATTGGAATCACATCGTCTTTTGCATTCAAAGGAAATTTAATATA
>NC_134809.1:33060395-33065395 GCF_046742065.1 Oratosquilla oratoria | reverse complement strand
GCTCCCCTCCCCCTTCCATCCAACCCCTTCGACCGTAACCCCAACACACAGTCGGGGCACATCATCTTGACCAAAACAGCCAGGGTCTAGAAGCAGACTCACTTTATTGTTATAAGCAGCTTTATCGTAAATCTTCGTCACATTTGGCTCCTTGACTGCTGTGGTTTAGCCCTCAATCAAATTAAATCGACAGAGCAAAAAAAAATTAAATCTGCCTTGGTAATGAAAAGGTGGAGCTTTTCACACTCCCTACCTTCTGACCTAACAAAATCAGTCTCTTATTATCGCATTTATCCGTAACTTCATTCTTCGTGATGAATCTCCCCTTTTTCTCAAAGAATTCACTCATATCAATGCCTTAAAGACAGATACCTCATCCTTGCTTCCTTTACTAAACCTTTCATTACTAGAACTCTTTTACAAGGAGATTTTGTTCTTATTTAGCGATTTTGTTTTTCCTTCAGTGGGGCAGTTCGTTTCAGTTGAATGTATCTCTTCCCCTGAACAATTTCATACCCTAACATTTCGTAAAGAATCCTTCAATATGTCCTCTTACACCAAGGAAAAGTAAACTATTATTAGCAAACAAGTACATGAAACCAATGGAGAAAAGGTTATGTTGGTAACGAATACCAATTGTTTTGTTATTATTTGTCTGTCAGATTTTCATTTATTATTAGTCTGTTAGTTTATTATTATTCACTATTTACCTGTTTGTTTATTATCTAACTATACCTATGCATTTATTTTTGTATTTTATTTGTTATTTACATTATTATTATAGCTTTTATTTATTATTTTATTATGATTTTTTTCGCATCCGACCTAGATATGGACCAAAAGGTCTCCTGTCGGCATGCTCCGCCTTTGTAATCCTTTGTAATTACAGATATTCTATCTAAAAAAGAAAAAAAAAACTTAAAGAATAAAATATCAAGAAAATGTCTTGATATCTTACTTTTTTTTTTTAGGACTCTTTTAACTTTTTCTTTAAGAACTCGTATCCTATCTAAGACTGTTCCCACCCCGTGTCGAACATTCCATCTTTCTTCGGGAGAACTTGTGTATTACCAAGGCCAACTTCTTCCGTATAAGAGGAAACTCGTTTCATAAAAAAGATGGGTTCTGAATTCTTTGGGAGGCCTTTGCATCTAGTTAACTCTTCGTCATCATTTTTCCTTTTCCATTTAATGTGAACTGCTCTTATCCTCCCTTAGTCATCACGCCTATTCTCTCTTAATCTATCTATCCATCTCTGTCTTTCTCTTTTCCTCTATTTATTTATCGTCACCTGCGTCCACCACTGCAAATTAATTTCTTCATTTTTATATCTCAATTGTAACTTGTCATCCCACTAACTCGTACTTTGTTCATCATCTTGTTCCGCAGTTTATATTCCCGAATGTCATCTGCACCTCGCCTTGCCGAGCCACCACGACCACCTCCACCGCCTTTCTCCCCGCCTGTCTTCTCGAATGACTGCACCCTTGTCTTAGCGTGTGCAGCGTCACCTTTCTCCTAACTCTGCCCTTCTTCACCTCTTCTTTATTCACTCTTCCATTTCCTCGTCTTTTCCTTCGCACAATCCCTTTCCATCCCCTTTCATGGTACCCTTCAATGGCATCGTATTCTTATTCATACATTTCCCCTCTCAAACCTCCTCTTCTCCCTCTTCCTCCCTTCTCAGTTCACATCTTATCCCCACACACCCGTTGAACATTTTCCACTTCCCGTGGTCCACACACCATCCATCTCTCACCTCACACATCGCCTCGATATTATTTCTTTATCATTCGTCCATACTCCCTTTTCTTCAGTCCCTGACTAAGTGCTTTGATAGGCATCAGCTGAGGCACTGCTGACTGTCGAAGGGTTATAGAGCTGGACATTACTATCTGTAGATCAGTGGTGATTCAGGCGTGTAAGTTCGTCACTCCAAGACCTCACGGTCTTTGTACAAATGTATAATAGGCAAGTATTGGACATCTGACTTTGATTATGGTCAGTAACCCTCAAAACAATAAAAAAACGAAAGTGACAATACGAAATGAATATCGCTGATAAATCCAAAGATAATCCCAAAGAATTCTATAGTTACATTAGATATAAAAAGGTCATTAGGAATCACATTGGCCCACTATTATCTGCTGACGGTCATCCTTGAATATTTAAATGAAGGAATGTGTGATATTTTAAACAATTATTTTGGCTCAGTATTCGTAAACAAAACACCTCAAAGTGAACTCAAAACTGAAACTTGTGAAAAGTCTAGGGTGAACTTAGTACGATAAATGTAAAAAATAGATAAATAGATAAATAAAAGGTATATAGAAAAACTCAAAGTTAATAAAACACCAGGTCCTGAAGGTTGGCATCCAAGAATCTTAAAGGAAATAGAAAATGAGATTGTTGTTCCATTAGAAATTATTTTTAAGAAATCCATCATATCCGGAGATGTCCTAAGAGAATAGAAACTAGCAAACATTACTCCCATATTCAGAAAACGTGACAAAAAGAAAACAAATAACTACAGGCCTATAAGCCTGACTTCAATCATAGAAAAATTATGGAAACTATCATTAGAGATGCTATCGAACACCATTTAGAAACTGTTTGATAAATGATAGCCAGCATGGATTCAGACGGAAACGTTCTTGCGTGATTTACTCGAATTCTACAACACAGTCATCTCGAATTATGACAGAAGAAACAATATAGATTTAATATATCTAGACTTTGCTTCACGCGGAATAAGTGGTAGCCTATTAAATTGGACTAGGAACTGGTTAAACGATCGAAAACAGTTGTTCTAAATGGCAAAACTTATAGATAAAAGGGCGTTGTGAGTGGAGTTCCTCAGGGCTCCGTTCTTGGGCCACTTCTTTTCATAGTATATATAAATGATATAGACCACGGACTGAAATCTATTGTCTCCAAAATTGTTTTGATACAAAAATGTGCGGAATGGCAAATTATCACTTAAACTAATTAGATATTCAAGAAGATTTAGATAAACTACAGCAATGGTCTGAAAAGTGGCTAATGAAATTTAACACAAGTAAATGCAAGATTGTGCACAATAATGAAAAGGATCTCAGCGTACGTATCAGTAACGATCTCAGATCATCTAAGCAGTGTATTTCAGCCTCTGAGAAAGCAAATATAATTCTAGGACTGGTTGCGCTATCTTTTGACTTCAAAAGTCCATCTCTCATTAACAAGCTATATAAATCGTTAGTTCGTTCACATTTGGAATATGATGTTTCAGTATACAAAAATTGACTAAAACATATGAATCTATTTCCATTAAGAAAAAAAAAATACACTCAGATATGACTTGTTACAGACCTTTAAGGTTCTAAGAGGAATTGACAATATCAAAAGTGACAAAACTTTCACACTAAATGAGAATTAAACAAGAAATAGTGGTCTCAAACTGTCAGAAAATAGATTTAATTTGGAAGTGGGTAGAAACAACTTTGCCAACCATGTAGTTAATGAATGGAATAAACTTCCTGCAGAGGCAGTGCAATGTAGTTCAGTTCGAAGCCTCAAGATTCGTTTAGATAAACACCTAAGCAAAATGCTGTAATACATGTCTTTTACTTTATATTATTTGTTTATGTGTTTGTTATTATTTGTGTGTTTACTATCTACTTGATTATTATTCATTATTATCTATCTCTCCATTTATTATTTACTATTTACCTGTTTGTTTATCATTTAACTTTACCTATTTATCTGTTTAAATCATTATCATTTTTATTATTATTATTTTTATTTATCTATATTATTTTTTCGCATCCGACCTAATTATGGACCAAAAGGTCTACTGTCGGTATGCTCCTCCTTTGAATTCTTGAACAAGCTTGACGGCAGTCTGATTAAAATGAGAAGCACCACCAGGATTCGAAGGTTTTCATCTTGATAGGCTAAAACACCTTCACCCTTAAAGAGATGCCACAGAGATGAATAAATCAGAGCAAAAGGAAAGTGGTACCTCGTATAGAAGTGGCTTAGGGCACAGTGTGTGTGTACATGGGTAACAGTGTTGAATCAGTGATTTGTGTATTAACATCTTTTCCTCAGGATTACTGATTTATTTGAATGGTTATTTACTTCTCACAATCTGCTTAGAATTAACCTTTTCATAAATTAGTGAAATTGCCGGTGAGCAGAAGGGAATTGATATGATGCACGCAGACTTCATCGACCATTTGGAGTCCGGTACTGAACAATTACCCCTTCCAAGAATAGCAAGTTGACGTCAAGCTCTGCCACGGCACTCCTACAAACTTCTCTATTTCATCCATATACCCAATAGTTGACCCTCGCTATTTTGAAAAAAACCCATCAAGGTTGTGTTTTGTAACGTTTTCCTGAATGTTTCTCCCACAAAACGCGATAATGAACATTACAGAGCAAGTCCTGTGTATCGACGTGAAGGGTGATCGTACCATGTTTCTCGACTGCCTGTAAGTGATCTCAATAGCCTCTGCACAAACCATACTCTTATTATTGAAACCATTAGCCTGCTACTCACACCTCCCAAGGTATTACTTCAGTTACGGAGCTGCCTAGTGTAGGCCACGGAGCTGCCAAGTGTAGGCCTTATGGTCTCTTGCTGTCTCCTTCATTCTTATGTTCTTATGTTATCTTAGCGAGTAGGTCATCTAGCCAGGCCAAAGGCCAAACTTCTTGGCGTGTTTTAGAGAAGTTGAATCTGTTATTGGCTTAGTTATTTGTTAATTCAAAGATCTTCAAAGGAGTATTGCGTGAGCCCTATTCTGGTCTCTGAGTAGACTATTGGTTGGTTGATGAATGTTTGATCTAAGTGTTTATTCATTTTTTTTACAAACAAACTCGTCATACAGGCATGTGAAATGTTTAGGAATTTTATTGGCAGCATTTTAAATATTGAAAATAACTTTGAAAAATAAAGTAATATAGTACCATACGGGCTGCCACATCAACATATGGAAGTACATATTTATACGGGA
>NC_134809.1:33052895-33055395 GCF_046742065.1 Oratosquilla oratoria | reverse complement strand
AAACTTACACCGTTTACTGAAAATTATTTCTAAACTTGATATAACGTTTGTTTGTCAATTCTGTTCACAAATATTGGAATCAGTGGAATATGTATATTAGAGATTATATGATTTGGAAACTAACAAATGTATACCACAAAAATATTGGAGAGATTTATTGCCTGAAATAACTCTGATAGATGGTAGTAAAGTTAATGCAGGAATGATTTATCAGTCTCAAGGTCTATTACTAAATAACATTCCCAGTTTTGTTTTATTTATATATACTGATTTATTCATTTGTCTAATTTATTTATTTATTACACATTCATTTCGTTTCTTTTTTATCTATTTATTCGTTTATATATATATTCCCTTGTGTATTTATTTTCAGAACAAAGAGTTTGTTGAAAATTTATTTGTAGATATAAACAAGATTGTTTCAGATTAAGACATTACAAATTTCTCGTGTTTAACATTTTCTGGTCAGAAACCTGATGCAGGGCATTAAAGAGGCCAGCAGGATACTGAAAAAAGAAGAAAAATAGTTATGAAATTGTGGTAAGCGTTTTTGAATTGGAAAGAAAAATGACTCATCATTAACTGGCCAAATTTCGTTAGGTGTGAAGGTGCAAACGTGATGAGGTTGAAAATGTATGTCTATTCCCAGTGGTAAAGAAAGAACAAGCACATACATACGAATGCACGCATGAATGCGCTCACTGATGCGCGCACGAATGCACGAACTAATGTACACACGAATAATATACATACGAATGCACATACACACACACGCACACACGCATACATAGACACACACACACACACACGCACGCACGCACACACACACACACACACACACACACACACACACACACACACACACACACACACACACACACGCGCGCGCGCGACTCACTGGTGGAGTGGTACAGTTTCTGGCCGCCACTACGGAGGTCCGGGTTTGAATCCCGCCCAGGGCTGAAATAATTAGATCGGTCATATATGAGCTCTGAGCTCTATTCCAGGAGGGAAATAGTTGTCGATCATGAGTCAAACATGTGATCCAAAACAATGGTGAATCACACACACACACACACACACACACACACACACACACACACACACTGTGTGTGTGTGCAAATACTATTCACGATTTTAAGAATAACCTTGATACTGAAAGATACAAAGACGAGCACCACGAGCATAGCTCCTTTCCCGTATAATACAACTAGGTAAATACACACACACACACACACACACATGCACAGTTTGCAGTTTGAATGAGCGGACGCACGAACAATATAGAAGTCGAGGAAAATAATCTAGTTCCGATTAGTAAACAAACGTGGAAAGAGAACTTGGTTTTCTGATCTATAATCAATTGTAATCAAATTAGTGTAGTTGACATGAAGTTAGTCGAATGTGAAACTATAAACTTAACCGTAGTTTATAACTAGCGAGTAAAGATCAAAGAAGTAGGGAATTGATGTTGGTAATAAGTAGAAACAAGATAATAGTTAAGAACAATTCATAAACGTACAAGGTAATTTAGACCAGCCGCAGCCGAGAAGTGTAAATGTGAGGGGCATATTAAACAGATTAGTGGACTGTATGGCAAAGACTAAAAACAAAATTAGTACTCTCAAGAAACTGCTATTTGTCCAAACGGAGAAAACAGATGATTATGACTGAGATGACAGAATCAAGGCTATCATATAAAGCCTAATTTGAAGATTTCAAGTGTGTGTGTGTGTGTGTGTGTGTGTGTGTGTGTGTGTGTGTGTGTGTGTGTGTGTGTGTGTGTGTGTGTGTGTGTGTGTGTGTGTGTATGTGTCTGTGTCTGTGTCTTTGTATGTATGTCTATATATTCGCGCACATTCGTGTTTAGTATGTGTCTAGGTCTAAGAATTTGTCTATATACGTATAAAGACACGATGTGTGTTAATACAATCAAAATATATTGGACTATTTTGTTTTAGCAATTTTTACCTCTGAACATACAATCTTCTTCCAACGCATCAGAAATTTATGGATATGATGTTTTCAGCTCCTGATATCTTCACTATCATTATATTGTTTTTGTTTTTTCTTCCTATTTTTGTCATGATAAAACACAACATGTTTTCTGCGAGCAAGTCACACATCGATGCTATCACCAGCACAACCATGTTAACACCAACGCCGCCTTTGTGATAATTATATATATTTATTTTTTTATAACCAGATGTCATTTCATACCGTCAGACCCTGACAACAAGGAACACAGCGTTCCAATCAACAGGAGGGTTCTGAACGAAATTTTCAAGAAGTAATTTGCCTCCATCTTTCAGCGAGAACAACCGTTGGTTGTTCCCATGGACTTTATGTCCCTTTGTGAATTTTGATGGCGTCTACTTAGTCCAAGAATGAGGTGGGGGCACGGAACGTACGTTTGGTCTTATAGATCTCGTCAGGAAATTGATTAAATTTTGTTCAGTAGGGGAGACTCGTCTAACGTCTTTACCTCCTGTCTGCAAAG
>NC_134809.1:33030395-33035395 GCF_046742065.1 Oratosquilla oratoria | reverse complement strand
AATCACCATATTTTTATACTGAAGGAGTCTACTTCATCACCCGCATCACCACCACCATCACTACTATCACCATCATAACCATCAGCACTACTATCACCATTGCCTTCACAATCACCAAAGTATTCACTACTATAATCCCTATCACAACCATCATGATCAACACCAAAACCACCGCGATCATCAGCGCTATCATCTTCCTTCTTCGTCACCACCACCACCACCATCATCATGATCATCATGATTATCGTCTTAATTCAAATTTTTTATCATTATCGGTACATAATTCGATAATCACCTTTGTCTTCATTATCGTACCAATCTTCGCTGCCATTCATTTGTTCATTTTTTCTTAACTTTGTTTTTCCTCAATTGATCTCCGTCATTTTTAACTCCTCGTTGTTGTCATTTATCTCCTTCTTGTCGTCGTCCTCGTTCTCGTTCTTCTCCTGTTCCTCCTGTTCTTCCTTTTCCTCTTCCTCCTTTTTTTTTCTTCTAGAATATTCGTCGACCTTTTTCTTCATGGTTGTAAAGATTCTTTCAACTAAATGCCTACGCCTTTGTCAGAAACTTTATTTTCCTTTCCTCATTCAACTCGACTTCGAAAATCGTGTAGTTATGACTTATCTCTATTCCTGTTGTTCATTTTCCCCACATTTTCTTCTCGTTGCTTGTTAACTTGATTATTCTTATTTTCATCATGGTTATGAAAACACAGGGAAACATGACGAATTGCCATAGGAACACTGAAAGTGTTTTGTTATCGAAAATTTAGATGGTTCACACAAACCATTAAAAAAAAAAAAACTCAAATTTTACGGAACACCCTCAGGTATGTATTTCAGGAGGGCCATTATGATTTTATTTATTTAATAATAAATAAATTGATCGTTTATACACTTGGTCAGTTCTGCCGTAGAGAGTGGAGCCAAAAGAATGTTAATAACATATCTTATAGATTCCATGCAGTGGTCAAACAAGGAATTACCTTGTTCTTCTTATCTTCCAGTTGGCAGCTGCAGACTCGGCAATTATATAAGTTTCGCGTACTTTTTCCTTTTGTGTATTTGGTGAACTTTGAATGGTAAAATCGGGTAAGAATATAACAAATATAATGCATTAGTGTCTCTATTATCATTTATTCTTTTCTACTTATGTACTCATATCAATGTTTACTTACTTATGTAATCTAATTTATCTAACCATTTATTTGTTCATTTACCCCATTTTATCATCTTTATCTATACACTTTTTGATTGGATGAAATTTGTTCTTGTCATTGTTTATAGACCTGTTCAAGGTCTTCAGACAGGAATTTATCAGATGTTTCCTGAAACTAATCACATCAAATGTACCAAACTCAGTACAGAAAGAAATATAAACTATTACTTAAGGTTGTGGTATTAGATGTCTTCGCCTTATTGAAAAGATATGAGCTCTCAAATTGCTCCTGCATAATTTTCGGATATGTTCATAGTGGTTATGGAATTCTGTTTGTAGAAATTAATCGTTTGTTTATATCTATGGCGGTCCTGTTTGTTCCCAAAACATGTACATTCTGACGATGTTATTATGTAATGTGCTATTGTGGACATTTGCTGCTAAGCTTTCCCTTTTATTACATGAGATTTTTAACATTTTGAATACTTTTCTTTTACGTGTTTAGATTGCAGAGGGAATATAAGATATGAATTTCTGTTTGCTTAAAATCATTGTGTCTCCGATAGTAAATATCGATAAAATCCCTTGGCGTTGACTTCATCCGTGTTTGGATTTTTTTTTTTTTAGAAAATGTATATCTTTTAATGTCCAAATAGTTTTCTTTACTTTAAGTTTAAGATGAATTAATTCTTCAACATTTTTCAACATGCGGAACGCAAAGTATAACTAGATAGAAGTATAACTCTAGATAGAAGAAGAACGCTTTGATATTTTGAGGTATTTTTGATAGGAATTTCGTTCGGAACATCGGTAATTTCTGAATTTCAAGTAGCTCCAACAGAGAGAAATATCTACCTATTTAAATCCATATCCATCTCTTTTAAGCCTGAGTATATCCCTTCCTCTTCTCTGTTTTACGACATCATAATCAGTAGACCACCCACCGTCGTATCTCATGAAATGGCTGACAGAGTCAAATAGCCCAAATGCAGAGGCATGTCATACACACATCTTACACGAAAAGGGACAACACATTGCAAGCATCTTACACGGGAAAGGAAAAGATACACATCTTGCATTAAAAAGACAATACTGTCTATGCAAGAGAAAAGGACAATAAAGTCCAAACAATATACATAAAAAAGACAAAACCTCTCATCCTCTTACAATAAATAAATAAATAAATAAATAAATAAATAAATAGAAACTCGTTTCGTGCATCTTATATAAAAAGAAAATAAAATATTCCAAGAACCTGATTTAAAGAATAGGACAGCACGTTCTGTGCATTGCACTTGAAAAGGACAGCATTTTCCGTGCACCTTATATAAAAAGAACAACATGTTCTTAGCATTCGACATGAAAAAGGACAATGCGTTCTAGGCATCTTACATGAAAAAAGACAACACATTATCAGCGACATGCTGGCCATCTATGAAATGGTGGCTCACGCTCATCCTCACAGTTGAATAGCAATAATAGAAACCTTCCTCAACGGGTCCCTTCCCCCGACTTTAGATCCATCTATTGACTTTGGAACCACTGAATTCACCTAATCTAACCAAGCCTAAGTTTCTTTGACATATTTAAAAATTCATCATGATGAGGAGATCATATAGGCAACTACAACGCCCATATATCGCGGAAAAAACGTGGCCTTATCCGAAACGCAGTGGGAGGGACCCAAACCATGCTAAACCGGGGACGGGTCCAATTGAGAAAGAATTCTATCCTTTCTGGCTTACGAGGAAGAGTCACAAGCTTGGGACACGTTTCTCGTGACACGTTGGTTCTTTACGAGACGAGCCCGGACAGTTTCAAGACATGACACAGTTGTAACTGTTGATGAAACGTGGGCCTATCTCTTTTAACACGATGGAGTACAATTTAGAGAGGTGGTAGGTCTGGGTACCTCACATCGACCACGGGGAAGGCCAGCTTTGTATTATTGTCCGGGACGGTAATGACAACCATTTTCCCCGGAACGCTCCAGGGATATTGATGGTAGACTATTTGGATAAAGGCCACGCTATAACTTGGGAACATTACTCATTCCCTCTGGAGTCTTTGATGTGGCGTCGACAAGGCGAACTCGCTGAGTAAGCTCTGCGTGTGAAGTTCCCCCCAATGTTCAGGGACAAGTTTCCAAGTATACTGGTTGGTCTATAGTTTATGGAACACGTTCTAATGCGAACATACAAACCTGGCCCATGTTTCCTTTCTGTTACGTTGATACGATCCCAGTCAACAAGAGAGAGTGAAAGGGAGCTACTGTATACAAAACCATTTTCTACTCAACAACGAAACATATATCTACATTGTCTCCATATGTTATTGGTCAGGTTTGGATGTCCGCAAGGCTACCATATAATAACCTATATTGTTACAACCAATTTTACTTCTTCCCGAACGCAAGGAGCTCCTTCTTGATACAAGATAGGTCTCGGTAATGTTATATGGTTGACAAGCCGATTTTCAAAGTTCCCCGCCTGCCTTGTGGTACTGGAAAGGGCCACAAGGAATTGTTTTATTTTCACAATATCTCACTTCCATGGGGACCAGTGACAGATACCTGTTGGTTCTGCAAGATGGACATCAAGGAGAATCATCTTGCAGCCCAGCCTCAAAACTCAACAACATCGCATCCATCTGGAGGTGCAGCCTCGAGAGGTTGACACTCGATCTCCAGAGTTAGCCCAAAATCTAACAATTTCAGGTGTATTTCATCCACCTTTCATCATTATCATCATTATCATAATTATCATCATTATCATCATTATTATCATTATTATCATTATTATCATCATTATCATTATTATCATTATCATTATTATTGTTATTAATGTTATCATTATTGTTGTTGTTTTCATTATCATTGTTATTGTTATTTGGAAGTAATACCGCTCTCCAAAATATGCCAGAATACTAGGAAGTACTTTTGACTACAAGTTTTCTTGAAATGGGACTTTAACATCCTGAATGTTGCCGATTCCCAGATTTTGGAGATTTACGAGAATAGATTAATTGATAGATATATAGTATACGTAAATAAAAAGATAAATGAATATCAAATAAGTAGATACATGGATAGATAGATGAGTACATAAAATCTCAAACATACAATTGAAAAGATAAATCATCAATGAATAGGTGAAAATAATATTCTTGACGATAGATAAATGAATAGATATAAAAAAAAATAGTTTTTTGAATAATATTCTGCCAATGTACGCACATGAACTTAAAAAGAGAAATATTTGAAATTAAACAAACTTAATCATAGAAATTAAAGAATTACAACCAACCATGTGGGATCATTCGTGAAGCAAGCCATAGCCACGATAGAAGAAAATGGGCAATATCCAAAGTGCAAGAAGTGTGTTGGTCATTCGAAAAAGAACAACATGGATAAATGATGTTGAACACTGGTTAACTACTCGTTAATAACGAGGGAGCCTGAACGTCAAGTAGACGAGTCTGATGGCGATAAACAGGGTCCTGTGAACTAACCACCGAATATTAAAACATAATGGCACAGAGAACCCGGTTCCAGGTGGCGTAAAGAGTTAATCGCCGTACGACTGGGTTGTATGTGCATCGTAAGATAGGGACACATGGTATTTAGGTGGGCGCTGGGTCTGTCATTTCTGCCCGTTCATGGGCTGAAGATCGATGTTCGAACGTCGTGGCTGTGTATCCACAAGTTCCAGTTGCCCATTTCGAGGAAGACCTAGAGACCCATTCCATACGGGTGTGTCGCAGCTTTTATGACTGCCTCCCTTAAAACCTACATTCGGCTCTCGTGCTACCGTGCGACTATAAATCACCAGAGGTACTGCATT
>NC_134809.1:33012895-33015395 GCF_046742065.1 Oratosquilla oratoria | reverse complement strand
GGTGGAGCATCACTCCGGTATTCATTGAGAGATCTTTGACAGGTTTCCCGATCAGGGATCCCGTAGGAGTGCAACGCCAGCAGAAGCACCAGCAGGGACATAAGTTGAGGAAGCTTTTTAATTTCATTTTATTTTTCTTCTGTTCTTTAAAAGAAGCAGCTGCTGCATGTAACAAAACACTTTTTTTATTTTTGTTTTTTACCATGTCAAGTGGGTAATGAAGTACAAACTGTGGCAATTAAATTTATTAACGACCATCCGATATTCTTCACAACATAGTACCAACAGCATCTACCAAAACACTGCATCTTTCAACGAGATACATTAGGTAATTTGATACAAGCAATAGCAGTTAAATTGACTACCGACCTTCCGTCGTTCATCACTACAGCAATAGCAGCTGTTGTAATGGCCGTGAGTGTATCAAAGAACATTAAGACCACAACTCTTGGTCATCTAGAGCATCACCACTTAGGCGAACAGTAATAGCACCTTCAACACTTTCACTGTTATCTCATTCATCATTTCAAAGGTGTGAAGCAGGAACTTCATCGTTTAATAAACATATATTTCATTACAGGCACCTTTAGTATCGAGACCATCTGGCGTAGACGTCATGTGGATTATCGATGTGTCTTCATATTCCAAAGTCTCCGAAGTAGCATTTCTGTGTCTGAAAACAAGAACTCTAAGGATGTATGAAAGTTTCAGTTGCCGACAAGCCTTTATAAGTAAGGCGTTTCATTTGATACATTTTTTTCAAGTACATAGTCGTAATACACATGAGTGAGATTAAATAAGAAGAACTGGGGGAACGGGAGGAGGGAGAGAGGGAGAGAGGAATGAAGTTAGGGGAGAGGGGGGTCACTGATTATTAGGAAAGGTTAAGGAGAAAGTGGACCAAATGTCTGGAAACAGGAAAGGTTAAGGATAAGATGGAATAATTGGCTGGGTGAAGACATTAGCTCACAACCGAGAAAAAGAAGCCTAGTTGCCTTCCACAATCCCCCCCAGTAGACATTTGCCCACCCTTCTTGTTTTTTTCCTTTTGTTCCTCGATTGTGAACTAATGTCCTTCACTCAGCCAACTGTTCCTCTTTATCATTAACCTTTCCTGTTCCCAGACATTTAGTCCACCTTCTCCTTAGTCTTTCCTAATATTCAGTGACGCCCTCTCCACTACCTCCCTTCCTCTTTCCCTCCCTCCCTCACCCGTTCCTCCAGTTCTGCTTATTTAATCTCAGTCATGTGGACTATACTTGAAAAAGCTGTAAGAAGCGAAACGTGGTCCTAATAAAGGCTCCGTCCTCACATGGCGTTTATTTCGATAAACTGGAAGCTGGAAAACAAAGGTCAAGAGCAGCAGCCCAGTAGGCCGCAGAAACAGTTATTAAAGAGCAATATTGTGAAGAGGTTTTATAGCCGCACGTATAAGACGTCTAATCAGTGGGGTTGCCGTTTAGAGCACTGAGGGCGGCAGGATATGCAGCTGCAATTAAGCTGTCATTACAGCCGTGCTTCGCACTATGAGGACTTTCGTCCGAATCCTTCACGATGACTACTACTTGCTCTAGAAGTCTGAGTACACAGGGCATAGGTAATAATCGCGTACTTACGTGAGATTCTCATCCTTTGAGAACTGGCTTGAGTTACTCACAACTTACATTAGAAAAATATTCGTACTTCTACTGAATGCATAGCAGCCTTCGCCACCACCACTACTCCCATTACCATTGGTACTCTACCCCCATTCATCACCATCTTTCTTTTCACTACCTCTTCTACTTCGCATCTCTTTAGTATGGCCATATTATTTGTTAACGATTTTATCGTACAGGGGACTCAAGCTTTATGTTGTCAATATTTTAGGAATTTTAGTAATACGGACCAGAGTAACGTATCATTCTTGAATGACTGGAAAATGTTCTCAACTCAGAAAATAATGCTGATTTTTTACTCTTCATTCGTTCAACTTTCCTCGTTAAATATTTTCTTTGCCACCTCTATGACTACCGACCTTCCGCAGTCTTGTCAACAAGGATTTTTTATGTTGGTTGTTGCCGACGAAATACTTGATAAAACCTTGTGACCAATTCACTCACTTCCTTTAACCATTTTCTTCCTGTTTGCTAGTACCAGTCTTCGCCTCATACAATCAGAGCCATTGTATGTCATCTGTACTATTCACGAAACTTCCCAAATCTTCATTTCGGCTGCTCGCATCGTGGTGACAAGTACCTGGTTGTCATGCAGTTCAGACCTCCTCACCAGGAGCTGCCTGTCGCAGCATTGCATAATCACCCACATTTAGTCAAACCTCCAGTACAGCTTATGGTATCTTTTATCGCCAAGTCTACCTACCTGGTTTAATTAAAGTGTTGCCTTCACCTGTTCGCTCCATCTGAACGACCGCTCACACCATATTAATGTTAACTCGCATCACCACACATTATTGCTCCACCATAGCTATTTTCACAGTTCACAGTACCTCTACCTACTA
>NC_134809.1:33000395-33007895 GCF_046742065.1 Oratosquilla oratoria | reverse complement strand
CTCCTCCTCCTCCTCCTCCTCCTCCTCCTCCTCCTCCTCCTCCTCCTTTCTCCTCCCGCTCCTCCTCCTCCTTCTTTCTCCTCCCGCTCCTCCTCCTCCTCCTCCTCCTTCTGCTCCTCCTCCTCCTCCTCCTCCTCCTCCTCCTCCTCCTCCTCCTCCTTATCCTCCTCCTCCTTCTCCTCTTCCTCCTCTTCCTCTTCCTCCTTCTCTCTCTCCTTTTACTCATCTTACTCCTCTTTTCTCCTCCTCCTCCTCTTCTTCCTTTTCTTCATTGCCCTTCTCTTTTCTTCCTCCTCTTACTCTCCCTCTCTTCTTTCTCCTTCTCTTTCCCCTCCTCCTCTCACTCCTCCTGCTTCAACACCTCCTCCTTTTCCTCCTCGTCCTCCTTCTTCCTCATCTCCCAATCTTCCTCGCCATACCTCCTCGTCTTCTTGTGTAGGGAACACGCTGCTCCGTGCAACCCATAGATCCGATGCGTCTCTGATTGCAGAGTTCACTTAAGGGTCTGTCTGGCCGATTACATCACTCATATCAGTCTCCATCTTTGTACTTTCAATTTAGGAGAATTGACCTGTAGATAAACCAGAATTCTAAAATATTTCCTGCCTTGAGTATCTTATAGTTAATTTCATAAGTCAAGTCATATAATATATTGAATGACTATACTGATGAATTTAATATTTTGGGACAAACACTATTGATAGAAAAACTTCGCTGTGCATGGCCGTCCATTCGTTGAAGAAAATCGCCTTGTGACAGCCAGAATGTTACGGAGTTATTCCAAATAAGCTTAACTTTTCCACTAACAAAGGTGTTTTCCCTTGGTTGGATGAAATAGCAGTTCACATAAGGTAGAGATGATAGGACGACTTTACTAAACAGAAATGAAAGTGAAGGAAGGATTAATAATGACTAAAGAACTAGAATCATAAAGACAGAAAATAAAGGACGCCAACAGTGTTAATCAAACACATCCCAATGAAGGAAACGAATAGAGTATGGGATGGATGGGATGAGGTGGGATGGGATGGGATGAGATGGGACAAGATGGGATATTATATGAGATGGAATAGGGTGAGATGGTGTGGAATGGAATAAAATGAGAAGTGATGGGATGTGATGAGATGGGATGGAATGAGATGTAACATGATGGAATGGGATGGGATGGAAATGAATGGAATGCGATGGGATGGAATAGGGTGAGATGGGGTGGAATGGAATGGAATGAGAAGTGATGGGATGAGATGTGATGGAATGAGACGTAACATGATGGAATGGGATGGGATGGAAATGAATGGAATGCGATGGGATGGGATAGGGTAAGATGGGGTGGAATGGAATGAATTGAGAAGTGATGGGATGAGATGGGATGGAATGAGACGTAACATGATGGAATGGGATGGAATGGAAATGAATGGAATGCGATGGGATGGGGTAGGATGGAAAGGGTTGTTGATGGAATGGGACGGAACGTAAAGTGAAGTGAGCGGGAGTGACGGGGGTGGCTAAGGAGGCGGAGGAGTGGGTGTCGGGGCGTGTAGCCAGGTGTGAAGGAGGCCCCACCACAGCCTCTCCAACTTGTTCTCCTCTCACTCCCACTCTCGCTCCCACTCCCGACCCTTGTTCTCCTCTCACTCCCACTCTCACTCCCACTCTCGCTCCCACTCCCGACCAACATCCACTTCCTCCTCCCAAAAACTCCCCAGCTTCTACTTCTACTGCTACCAATTCTACTCATACTTCCTCTCTTCACGATATTTTTTCTCCAACTTATTCTCCTCTCCCTTCCGCGCCATCGACCAATATCCACTTCCTCCTTTTAAAAACTCCCCAGCTTCTATTCCTACTACTATCAATTCTATTCATACTTCCTCTCTTCACACTATTTTTCTTATCATTACTCTTCTTAATCCTCCTCCAGCATGCTCTTTCCCCTCCCCCAATTCTCCCCTCCTCCTTCTCCTCTCCTTTTCCTCCTTCCCTCTTCCTCCTCCTCCATGATCCTTCCCTCCTCTCCCTGCCCTCGTTACTCCTAATTTGTACCAACTACTCACACTTCCCCTGGACTTTATTTACTTATACAAAATTAAATCTTTCGCGTTTTCTTTGTGTAATTCTTTTTTTTTATTTAATTTAAATCTTTTTATTTTCTTTTGTATTTTTTAGCTTTACCTTATTCTTTATTTCTTTCACTTAATTTGTTATTCGACTTTGTTTTGTTTTATAAGTTCATTAAAATTCACCTCATTTAATTAATTAATTTTCTTATATCTTGTCATTTAATGTAATCGATTTTGTCATTTCATATAAATCTTCTTTGTTTTTCCCATTTCCTCCATCAGTGTCTCCCTCACTTAAACTTTTAATTTATTTTCTCTTGTTGTAAGATGATTGAAGGGAATATTCAATCCTTTAGATATCTACCGTGTACACGCTCTCTCGCATGCATTTGATGCAAGATGGAACGTCCAACGTCCTCAGAGAACTTCCAAGGGAACCCCCATTGTGTTAGACCTGACAGTGATCATGGGGGCAAACACATCTGACCTCACACCGGACATCTGGGCCGAGCTGTCTGGACACCTGTATCCAGTATTGCTCCCACGAGTCGGACATCCTCCGCCATCTCGCAATCCCACCGCTGCAACCAGAATGTAGATTTGTTGTTTGTGATCTACATTGAGTTCGGAGATGAGACAAACGAGGTGATGGTTTGTTGACTTTAGTTTTCTCGTCTAGACTACACTACTTTCTCGGAACAACCCCGAGGAGGCCTCGGCCAGTTACCAATGGTTCTATTTGTAGGCACGAGGTGGCTGATTTATTCTCTAGGATATACACTCCAACAATGATGCTTATCGCTCTTGTGCGACTCGCAAAGATCATATCATCGGTCATATTCCCATCTTAACTTACCCTACCCTTGTTAACCATTCGACACAGTTGCTGTTGATCTCCTTAGGTTAGTACTTACAGCGGAAATCAGTCCCTCTTTGTGTCGACCATTTATCACGATTCTGTATTCTCTCCCCCTACCGGACAAGACAGCACAACACGTGGCAAAGACCCATATTAACAAACTCATATGCCCCTTCACTACACCCAAAACTCAGATTTCTGACAACGGGACTGAATTCAACTATGAGATTCTTTCGCACATTTGTAATTATTTTAAATCACAAAATGTAATACTACTGCTTATCACCCTAGTTTTAATGGCTTTGTTGAACGCCAGAATAAATTCCCAATGTTCTTCGACATCTTGCTTCTAATCTTCACCCTTCTTGGGATGAGCAGGTCCCCATGATTCAAGCTTGCATAAATAGTCCCATTAACAGGTCAATATCGGAATCACCTCAATTTGTCCTCTTTGGCTGGGACAAAATGCTCCCGTATGACTTTGTTTCAGAATTACCTCCCATTTATAATACCAATGATTATGTCAAGGTCAAATTAACAAATTTCAACAATATTTCCAAAAGAATCCATAATACTCTTCATTTTAGGACGAAATGGTCCGCCAACATAATAAATCAGCCAGAGCTTGTAACTTTGAACTTGAAAACATTGTTTACACCCTCAACCACACTCCAACCTCGAAACTCTCCTCTAAATTCTCTGGACCCTATCGTATCATTAGACATTAGTCAAAGAACAAAGTCAGAGCACTAAGGTTGCACGACCAAAGACCATCTTGCACAAATATCATATCAAAAGAGTCCCCATGGCCTCGACATAGAGACTGCCCCTTCACAAGTTCACACTACCCCTACAATAGAGGACTATCACCAATCCTCTCACCGCAACCTCCTATCCTACTACCCCGTCACAACCTTCGCAGTCAAACGACAGCTTCATGATTACATTTTGCCTAGGTGAACGGACATAATATCTATTTCCATATGTTCATTTAATTAAGACAATAATCGTGAGTATTTTCTGATATCACCATTGCTCTAACACTGTGTGTATTTATCTTCATACCAAAATTCTGCAAAGGCTTTGTATTACTCCTTATCTTTCCTGATCATTATTTTTTTCGTGGTCAGTGAGTGGTAGCTGAGCCGAGCATCTGTTGCAAGATGATCAAAGGTAATATTCAATTATTTATATGTCTAACATTCACACGCGCGCACACGTCTTCAGAGAACTCCCAAAGGACCCTACATTGTGTTGAACCTGACAGTGGTCATAGGGACCATACGCATCTGACCTCATACTGGACATCTGGGCCAAGCGGCCGGGACACCTGTGTCCAACATTACCAAACTGCAAAATTAGGATACGTCAAAAATATATTTCTTTTATGTGTCCCCTTTTGTAAATAATCGACCAGTGCATGAATACTGAATGTCCCTACTCAGTTCATGCATTGTACATTGTAGCAATAGGAGAGAATAAATTGTTATAGCTAACTGTTGTGGCACAGCCAATTTATGCCTGTAAATAGAACTATTGGCAAATGGTCGAGGTCCCCTCGGGGTTGTTCCGAGAATGTAGCGAAGTCTAAACGAGGAAATTAAAGCCAACAAACCAACTCCAAACTCAATGTAGTTCACAAGCAACAAATCTACACTCTTCAGCACTGTCTCTGCACCTTGAAGATGCATTCTTACATGCAGCTTCATCATCTTGCACTCTATACTCCGCCAGCTGACTTCTCAGTTTTTGTCTCGTTTATTTACAACTACGTTACCTGACCACAGTTGAAGACGCTTCCTAATCTTTATCAGCTTTTATAAGATTTCTTTTTTTTTTTCTTCTTTCCTCGCTGCCATTACGTGCGCAAATTTCAACTTACTTGGCTTTGTCATGTCTTTCTCTTCTGTCCTTTCATTCCCTCAGTCATACATTTTTCTTCTTCCTCTTTCCATTTACACTACAAATACCTCACCATGTTTCAGTGTTTGCTTTCCCCCATTTTTAGACTTCAGTCTCTGCAGATATTTGTTCACGTGAACTCATCTCCGTCCTCTATGATTCTTCACTCATTTGTTTAATAATTTTTCTTTTTTCTTTTTCTTCACATCTAAACTTTCCTACCAAGCTATAAAACGTTATATTGTGTCTTTTATTTTGATATTTGTATTCATTCCTGTATCCTGTATTTTTTTTTTAGCAAATCAGTGCTTTAGTGTCATTTTAGTTATTTCAATGTAATCGTGTATGTACATGAATTTGAGTATTATCTCCCATGATTGCTTTAGTCAAGCAGACTAGGAAGGGTGGCGGTGTCTGAGGACAAAAAAACCGGATGGATAGCGGTTCAACTCCCGCTGGAGAAACAACGCGTGATGGCAGTAAGGGCACACCTTAAGTCCCTGAGCTCCAACAAATACATTCATGGCTACCCCCTTCACAGGGGGAATAACGGCCGAAAAACAACAAAAATAAATCCGTGCTGTCTTGCAGTCTCTCTCTCCCTCCTCTCTCTTTATCTTCTTTCTTTTCATATAATTTTTGATGATGATGATGATGATGATGATGATGATGATGACACCACCACCACACCACCACCACCACCACCACCACCACCACTCTCTCTCTCTCTCTCTCTCTCTCTCTCTCTCTCTCTCTCTCTCTCTCTCTCTCTCTCTCTCTCTCTCTCTCTCTCTCTCTCTCTCTCTCTCCTTCTCTCTCTCTCTCCTTCTCTCCCTCTCCTTGTCTCCCCCTCCTTCTCTCCCTCTCTCTATTATTCTTTACTTGCATCTTCTAGTCATTCTTCTTCCCTTTGTTTCTTCCATTATTTTATTTTCCTTCCTTCTCTCCTTCTTTCTTCCTTTTTTCCTCTGTCCTATTCATCCTTCTCTTCCATCATTCTTTTCTTTCTTTATCCTACTTTCTTTCAATTCATCCTTCTTTCCTTCCCTCTTTCCTTCTTTCTATCCTTCCTTCTTTCCATCCTTCCTTCCCTCCTTTCTTCCATTCATCCTTCCTTCCATCCTTCTTTCCATCCTTCTTTCCTTCTTTCCCTCCATCCCTTCTCCTTCCTTCTTTTCATCTTTCCTTCCTTTCCTTCCTTCCTTCTGTCATTTCTCCATCATCACTTCCTTCCTTCTCTCCCCTCTTCCTTTTATCCTTCTGTCCTTATTTTCATTTTTCTTATTCTTTCTGATATCAAGTAGTGACTGGGCAAAGATAACGGCTTCGGCCGCAGGTACACACCTTCTGGTTTAAGCTCCTCACCTTTTTATCCCTTCTTTTCTTCCTTCAACCCTCCTTTCTTTCCTTTTCCTCCTCCCTTCCTTCTCTCCATCCTTCCCTCATTCCTTCTCTCCTTCCTTCGCATTCTTTATTACCGCTGCTATCATCACGTGTGCAGCAAGGGCGACCCCCACTTCTACTTCCACTTCGTCACCGTTGTCGTCATCATCTTCTTCATGGCCGTTACTTTCACCGCCTGTCCTTCCATCATCTTTTTATCGCTTGCTCCACCTCTACCACCTCCACTTTTCTAATATCTACCACCTCTACTCTGTCACCCTCGCCACCTCCACCACCATTGCTTCCACCGATGTAAGCATCAACTTCTTCTGCTAACGATAAAGTCATGTGTCCAGTGATGTTACCTTCATCTTCATAGCTGAGTAACAGCGTTAGCACTGGCCACTTCATAGCTGCTGTTACCTGATTTTATTTCCCTCCGTCTTTACAAGCATCACTAGTTTGTTTACCAGAGACGTTATCTTTGATTTTGTTAGTGTTGTCTGACTCCTATGCATACAAAAAAAAAAAAAAAAAAAAAAAAAAAAAATCCTCAGGTTGGTAACATGACTTACAGTTCTTTCGAAGTCTTCGGCCATGCAAACTTTGTCATCGTCCGAACATTCATCACCAGCATCATATCCCTGCACTGCCAAGTCTACTCCCCTTCAGTCTCACTAAAAACACAAGTCGTCTTACCGCTAGCTAAACTACCATCAGTATCACCACCGTTACTTTCACCTTCACCACCATCACCACCACAACCACCATATCACTATCACCGTCACTACTACCACCACCATAGCTACAAATACCATCAGCACAACCAGAACCATCACCAATACCACTACCAATACCACCAACACACCACAACCAACACTACCACTGTATTACCAACTCCATCGCCACTACCACCGCCAGCTCAACCACCACCACCATTAACAACAGCAACAACAACAACAACAACAACAACAACAACAACAACAACAACAACAACAACAACAACAACAACAACAACAACAACAACAACAACAACAACAACAACAACAACAACAACAACAACAACAACAACAACAACAACTATAGCCACTACCACCACCACCGGCGTCACCACCAACTCCACCACCAACACCACCAGTATCATATCACCATTGCCATCATTATTACCATCACCACCGCCATATTATCATCACCATCACTAGATCCATCAATGCCACTTCCACCGTCAATATCACAACCACTAACACTATTGCCACCACTATCACGACCAGCAACACTACTATCACCATCTACTCC
>NC_134809.1:32992895-32995395 GCF_046742065.1 Oratosquilla oratoria | reverse complement strand
ATGAATGTTGACCCCTACACAAGGTCATCTCCAAGAAGGCACCCTGAGAGTCTGAGTACCATGCAGGACG
Organism: Oratosquilla oratoria; assembly: GCF_046742065.1. Lineage (NCBI taxonomy): Eukaryota > Metazoa > Arthropoda > Malacostraca > Stomatopoda > Squillidae > Oratosquilla > Oratosquilla oratoria. The sequence goes on along the minus strand of NC_134809.1, from coordinate 32,995,325 downwards.
TGGCCACGTCAGAACAATTTTGTGTGGCTGAAGACAGCTGCGATAGTAAGACAGCCTATTGGTTTCATGAATGCCAGCACAGGATTTTAGCCGTAGCTCTGTAGTATTTGACGATTTTTTTTTATTATTAGACATTTGCAGCCATATGGATTTTTTTTACAGAACTAATTATCTGACATTTACAGCAACTGATGCCGTGCTTTTTGTCAAAAATAGAGAACATAGGGTTGTTGCCAAACTTTCAAATAACACATGTTCATCTTTGAAACTTTGACATGATTAACTTTCAGAGCAGAAGACGGAAGGGCTATGTACTACTGAAAGTTGCACCTGCAGTTGCAACTACTATATTGGTTCATTAACAGAATACCTTATTTCATTGAACATATCCTAATGACGACAGCGTTGTAATGGTATCTGGTAAAGACAAATTTGTCACAAAATAAAATTATAGCCATTTGGGCTTCACAGAGATGCCCATGAAATAAAAAGACTTACCACCTAAAGCGGCTTCACGAAGCTGGTGGAAGAGGGAGCCAGAGATGTGTCAAGGATAAGAAGTCATTTGAGAAATGAGAGATGAGTTGAAGAAAAAAAAAAAAAAAATAACTATATATGTATATATATTTATATATATGTATGTATATATATATGTATATATATGTATACATATATATATGTATATATATGTTTATATATATATGTATATATATATATACATATGATATATATATATATATATGTATATATATACATATGTATATATGTATACATATATACATACATATATATATATATATATATATATATATATATGTAGGTATTTAGGTATGTAACAGAAACAACAAGGAAGGTCTCTGCATAATCCTTGAGAGAAGATGACCAAGATTTAGGAGTGCAAGGTCTCTGATAGAATATACTTAGCGAAATCCCTTGGTTACCATACTGACCATCAGAGTGAAGGATAGAGCTGACATATACCTCAGTCTTTCTTTCAGTATAGACAATAAAGATTTAGATAAACAAGATGTAAGGGTGCAAGAGCAAGTTGGGAGGCAGAGACAAGACATTCTACGTAGACAAGACAGCGTCACAAGCGCAAAACTCTTGAGAGCAATATGAGGGAGGCCATCAGGTCCCTAAGTATTCATGGTGATAAAGCCGGATAAAAGATAATACCAGCAACCTCTGAAGATATATATTCGGCACAAGGGAGTCAGAAGAGTGCATTTGCATCTAGAGTCTAGGAAGGAATCCTGAGCAGTGTTTGGGTAGAAGTTCCTTTGAACTAAAATGGGCCAGAACCCGTTATGATGAAAGTTAGGAGACATCGATGGAAAAGGAAAACAATTGGAAATATTAGTCAGGTGCCAAAAGTCTCAACATGGTTCCTGGGAATTGAACTCAAAGGATTCGAAAGTCGTATCCTCCTTCACCCTCCTTTACCTACATAGAAAATGATGTATATGAATGTTTATGTTTATGTTGTACATATATTTACAGAATGTAAATGTGCAAATCGGGTAAAAATTATATATGTATGTATATTGTGTGCGTGTGCACAATATGTACATTTGTGTTTCCATATATTTATACTTATGTCTTATGTATATGTATATATGTATGTATATATATATATGTATATATATATATATGTATATATTTATATATATAGATATATATATATGTATATATATATATGTATATATATATGTATATATATATATATGTATATATGTATATATATATATGTATATATATATGTATATATGTATATATATATATGTATATATATATGTATATATGTATATATATATATATATGTATATGTATAATATATATGCGTCCACACGCGCGCGCGCGCACACACAAACACACACACACACACACACATACAAACACACACACACACATACACACACACACACACACACACGCACACACACACACAGGCAGGCATGCACACATGCACAAACACACATTCCCGGGCACACAAACATACAGCGAGACTTAGTGTTAGATTTTCCACAAACCACAGGATGATACGATCTTATCCTTCTCACACCTCACGGTTTCTGGCGTCTTCAACGCCGTCTCTTATTTCTCATTTTATACAATTTCTAGTATCTATCTATTTTTTCTTTGTCACTTTCCTGTCCAGTCGCGACTCTCATTCCATCATTGTATTCTTTGCTCCTCATTTGCCAAATGTTTAAATTGTTATTCAACTCCTGTCCTTTTCCTTTTTCGTGTTTTTTGCGGTATATTGTTTATCGTACCTTTTTTCCATTAGTTTTTTTCACTGTTTCTCTTATCTCTCCCTGAATCTTTTTTTCTCTCTCTTATTTCATAATCTTAATTTGCGACGACAGCATGCCATGTCCTTTCTCCCCGTTCCTCATCTCGCTCCCTTCTCTCCTCCCCTCTCCC
>NC_134809.1:32985395-32987895 GCF_046742065.1 Oratosquilla oratoria | reverse complement strand
ATTGGAGCAACGACTCGCAACGCAGCGATACTGAAATTATTTCAGCCCTGGGTGGAATTCGAACTCGAACCGCTGTAATAGCGGTTGCGAACACTACCACTGCACCATCCATCGTGTGTGTGTGTGTGTGTGTGTGTGTGTGTGTGTGTGTGTGTGTGTGTGTGTGTGTGTGTGTGTGTGTGTGTGTGTGTGTGTGTGTGTGTGTGTGTGTGTGTGTGTGTGTGTGTGTGTGCGTGTGTATTCACTTGGTCTTGGTCTTTGGATCACGTGTTGGACTCGTGATCGACAGCTATTTCCCTCCTGGAAGAGAGCTCAGAGCTCGTAGGTCCGATCTATGTGTGTGTGTGTGTGTGTGTGTGTGTGTGTGTGTGTGTGTGTGTGTGTGTGTGTGTGTGTGAGTGAGTGAGTGAGTGAGTGAGTCTTATGTGTGCATATATAATGTATGTTGCTATATCAAAAGTTTCCTGTTGGTTTAAAAAAAAGTAAATATTTTATCGGGACCCTTGGCTCTCATAATTTTCTTTTATATCATCTTGTTATATCAAATATATCCCACCAAAGCCTTGCCTGTATTTGTCTTATCGCAATAAATTGCTTTATGGGTGTCTGTATTGAATTTTTTTTTTTTCAAAGTGAAATGTATGATACTGCCATAAATTGAAGGCGAAAACTATCAGCGGAATCGTTGTAGGTTTTTGTGTAAACACAATAAAGTCATTTGGGTGATTTTATATTCATTTTGTAAAGAATATAAAGAAAAAATATCAACAAACTAGAACGGTTTATGCCAGGGAAAAAAGTCTCAAGGCTCCTTACTCCGGTTATCTATTTCACAAGAAGTTTAAATCTTTTTATGCCTCCTTCCATTCCCTTCTCTCTCTCTCTCTCTCTCTCTCTCTCTCTCTCTCTCTCTCTCTCTCTCTCTCTCTCTCTCTCTCTCTCTCTCTCTCTCTCTCTCTCTCTCTCTCTCCCTCTCCCTCTCTCTCTCTCTCTCTCTCTCTCTCTCTCTCTCTCCCTCTCTCTCTCTCTCCCCTCTCTCTATCTATCTACCTACATAACTAACCACCTACCTAACCATCTACTTACCTACTTACCTACCCGCCTTCCTACCCACCTAGCCACCACCTAAATAACAACTTACCTACCCACCTACCTAACCAGCTACCTACCCACCTACTTATTCATCTACTCACCCACCCACCTACCTAAACACCAACCTCCTCACCTAACTACCTACCTATCTATTTACTTGGGAGCAATCACAAGGATACCTTAACTTTGAGTTTTTATACACAGTGAACAGGAACCAAAGGTTCTAGAGTTGGTGTAGACTTTGACGTCTTGAATAAATAAATAAATGAATAAATAAAAAAAATCATCCCTACTACCTTGTCCTTATCTAACTCTGGTAACTTAGCTGGCGACTTAGAGACAATATCCTTAGTAAGTGCACCTGAAGGAGATCTCAGAGAGAGGAGAACCTCCGTCCTCTCCTGCGTTGATCAGTTCTTGGGGTCTACAGGAGGTGCGTAAGCCCCACGTGGAACTTGCTTTTGGGATCGGTATGACGAGGGATTGAGAGACCATCAAACCTCCTCAAGGGGTATAAAATGTCATACCATCTGGTTCGTACGAGTTAGCATCAAATAAGCTACATGACATATGTCGAGGATCCTAGCCCTGTCCTTCGGTGGCCAGTGTCAGCTTGCGAGGCAGTTGTACTGTGGAATAATATAAGGATTCCTGTATCTAAATCCGAGGCCTGCTTTACGCAATGAGTTAATTTTGCCACAACAGATCCCTTCCAGATTTTGGACTCCTTCAGATTCACAGCATTAACCTAACTTAACCTAACCTATTTCAACGTGTCTTCCAAAGTCAATCTGTCACATGGAATGTATAGGAAGCTGCAATGTCAAAACATCACGGGAAAGACATGACGTCACCTTAGCTCTTGTGGGAATGCATCTGAAGTATCCAAAGTCGGGAAGGGAGACCCGCTAAGAAAGAATTCTAATTTTGACTGCCCTAGTCATCCTACCCTTTGTGTATCCTTCAGGAGTCTTGAGAGGAATAAAGTGGAACTTGTAAGATGTCGGCATGAATGCATACGGTCGAATGAATGCAGAGCTAAAGAGATTCTGCTTGTAGACCCTCGGGAAGAACTTGTTAGAAGACTTGACTTTTTTGGCCTTTGATCAAAGGCAGGAAGGCTTTTGTGCATATTTGTCGAAAACATTTTGGTCTTCTCCTTCTTTTGTGCCTGCATGCATATATTTACATGCACATGAGTACATATACTTAATATATATGTAAGAGTGTTTTTATACTGTACTGTTTGTAAGTTTTGTGTGCGGATGTGTTTGTGTGTGTGTATGTGTGTGTGTGTGTGTGTGTGTGTGTGTGTGTGTGTGTGTGTGTGTGTGTGTGAGTGTGTGTGTGTGTGTGTGTGTGTTATTGTGTATATGTGTGCATGTGTGTGTATGTGTGTGTGTTTATG
>NC_134809.1:32965395-32975395 GCF_046742065.1 Oratosquilla oratoria | reverse complement strand
CATGCGCACACGTTTAAAGCTAGGTATGATAATTGGAGAGTAAGAGACAAGACCTCACGAGCGCTGCTTCTTTCCTGTATATTACAATTAGTTAAATACAGTTAGATAAAAACATACGCGCACACACGCACACAAACACACACACACACACACACACACACACACACACACACACACACACACACACACACACACACACACACACACACACACACACACACACACACACACATATATATATATATATATATATATATATATATACATATATATATATATATATATATGTATATGCATATATACATATACACGCACGCATGCACATACGCACACGCACACACACGCACGCGGCGCTCACACTTAGTCCGACACCTAAACTATGAGGTTTACCTCCACCACGAGGGTAAAGCCCAATGAATCTGTAGTAATTGGGTCCCTGAAGGGCGACAGTAGCCTGACAGAGATAACAACGAATAGACGGTTCCCGGTGAAACATTGAAAATTACAACTTTGTAAGAACTGGATTCTCTGGCAAGCATTGCAACCAGAGCTCAGATTACAAAATGATCTTTTGGAGACCTCAGATCTTATCAGCTGGGTAGAATGGCTTGGGGGTCAGTTTGTAATTAATGTAATTTGTGTTGAGAGCGCAGAATACTTATGATGATTTCTGATAATTTTATTGTATTCTATCTTATTTTATTTTATTTTATTTTATTTTATTTATCTTACATCAGTAAGCATTTTATATTTTGATTCTGGACCATGGTTGTTCTTATCCAAGAAAAACAAACTTCCCTTTACCAGAAATGGTTCATGGTTTCGAAGTATCTACTACTGTTAAAATCATAAGAATCATTGATACCTATTTTCAATACTTGTATTTCAATCGTTTTGATCTTGTTAACAGATATTTTTTCTTCTCTTTACAGGTGAGTAAAACGTGTGTAATTGGAACAAGGTATCTGCAGGATATTTCGATACACAAAGGTGAGTGCGGTCATTATTTGGTTTGTTGCGCACATGGAGCTTCCAGCAGGTAACCTCTGTTAGCGGTCGTTTTCTTCCAAAAATCAGATGTGTGTTTCACAAATGCGTAAGTAACCACTAGGAAAAAGTAAACTAACGAAGCAGAGCGCTTTCGTATAAAACATCTTCAGATGCACTGAAGATGTAATTATACGAAGCGCTCTGCTTACGTTAGTTTACTTTTCCTAGTGGTATACTTACGCATATATATATATATATATATATATATATATATATATATATATATATATATATATATATATATATATATGTATATATATATATATATATATATATATATATATATATATATATAATATATATATGTTTCCTTCTTGGTTATAAACACCATTGTATTGACCACAAGGAAGAGAGTGTCAATTTCAAGTTTTTTAAAAAAGCATGACAGGATTGTCTTCCTGATTCCCGACAGTGCACTAGCTCCATCGCATGGACTGTTGCCAAACAATGACTTCCTGAAGATTGACTTATGGACAAAAAACAGTCAACTTTTGAATGACGGAAGCTTCCCTCAACCGAATCACATTGCTTGCAGGCAGCCAGAATAAAACTAATATGTAATTTTTGGTCATGAAAGGGGTAATGGAGGCAATTTTTTTATCCCTTTGTTTAGTTTTCTCTCGTATTAATAGAATAGTCCGGTAGTAGCCAGAATAAAAAGCGGAAGTCGTTTGGACAGCTAAAGGGTCGAGGTGAAGAATTGTAGCTTTTTGGGGAAGTTAACAACCACGTTGCCAACTTGGAACGGATGGAAGGGAATGGAAGGTATAAGAAGTTTTCAAAGTGGAATCGGAATATACCGCGTCATCGCCGCGGTATAGGTCTCTTAAGCACACTTGGAGAGAACACTTCCGTGTTCAGTGCAGACGACTGGTATTATTCCTCAAATGAGAACTTGGATATTTAAATAAATTCCATTACTGCTCTGTCTACTTATTTGTGTTATTTATCTATTTGTTTTTTCTTAAGGTAAGGGGTAATGAGAGGTTTAGGGGACAGAATTTTTTTTTTTTTTAAGGAAAGACAGGAGGAGAGGACAGACGTGGACGAGACCCGATGGTTGGTTTCTTATTAATAATAGGGTTTTCACCTTTTTCTTTCTTTGCGCTTTTCACTCTATTCAAATTGCTCTGGATACTACGTATAACATTGGTGCTTAGATTCTTAAGTTTTGGTTTTATATACAAATTGTTAACATTTTGAGAAAATGAACATATATTCTTTGATGGGATATATAGGAAAATACACTTTATTTTATTCACAAGAAAAGAAAAAATATTGCGCTAAAATTATATATAAAAAAAGATAAATATGATCGTCTGGTGTTGAGGGGAGACAACTGTGGCTAAAAACAAGCTGGAAGAGCCACACTTGGGGGACATTTTAAGAAGTGTTTACCATGTTGCCTGCAGGGTAGATTAAAAGACAACATTTTTCATCAGATCAATGTCGCGCGTTTATTGTGGTCAAACTAATTAGCGTGGATGCGCGGGATCTAATGGTGTTGGGATGACCTCCATTCTTGATGGTTCTAATCTACATTTTGTCCCGGAGGAAGGGGAGTGGCGAGGTGGGTGAGGGGTTGGGGGTGGGGGGTGTAGGCTGTCGCGGAAATTAATCAGTCGCAATGCGTCACCCGTCAAGGTGCCAAGAGCTCATGCCGTGCCATCTCTGGCAAGAGGCGATACGTCTTGTAATTGTAATCCCGGGCGACTATATCAGGAGGACCCATCTAAACCCAAGTGTTGTTCTCATCAGGCCGGGCTTCATTACCGCATCGTTCCGCCCCCTTTTTCCTACGCGTCACTTCACCTAAATCTTCATAAATCTCTGCAAAGCTCCACAGCCTCGTTGTGGAGGGAAGACGGACGCCGAGCAGAATGGGACTTGTAATTTTGACCGCTAGTTTGCAGGAGGTACAGAAGAGGAGGAAGGGAAAGGAGATGAAGAGGAACATTGTAGAAGGAAAGGGTTGGTGGGAGGAAGGATCTACAAAAAATGAAAAGAGAAAGACAGGAGATGGAAAGAAATGGAAACAGGTACTTGAGGAACCTTAGTAATATTTTGTCTCCGATAACCAGCGCTTCAGTTTCAAGGGATAATATAGCGTCCAAGAGGTAGAGTAATATATGTGGTAAGGATGATGTACAAAAGTTGAAAAAGGGATAAGCATTCTCTTTCGAGTGGACATTAGTCCTAGTCCTCGTTCATAAAAGATGTACTCTGGTCTGTAGGTGTCACTAAAGTCCTTTGAGTACAGAGTGCATAAAACTTATGGAGTCAGTGCCCCATAAGGTGTCCGAAATTGTTGGTAAAAAAAAAAGAGAGGCGAAGGCGAGTCCAGAGCAGACGGTGTAGGCGGTGCTGCCGAAGAGCTGCAGCAACCGCAGCAACAACAACTCTTCTCGGGTCTTCGTCGTGATAGTCCCGTAATGGTTGGGCGGGTCTCAAAGACACGTGTGTGTGCGTGCGTGCGTGTGTGTATGTGTGTGTGTGTGTGTGTGTGTGTGTGTGTGTGTGTGTGTGTGTGTGTGTGTGTGTGTGTGTGTGTGTGTGTGTGTGTGTGTGTGTTGGTGTGTATGTGTTCTTGTGTGTTTAAGAAAGAGACGGAGGGAGAAAGAACGAAAGAGAGTGAATGAAGGTGGGAGAGTATATGAGAGAACTAATATACGATTATATACACATGCAAAAAATATATATATGTCGTTGCCCTGGACCGTCCTGCCCTGTCCGCTTTCATTACGTGATGGGACGATGCAAATGGGGAATCATTACTTGAGGCGGCCTCGTATTGTAAGCGGACCCCGACCATTGCTTTACGACCTCTTACAGGACCCTATTGGCTGCCGTCATCGCCGAGCGTGCCCGCCGATTCTTATCGTAAATGCTTTATTAACAAAAGTGAGGTCGTTAAACCCGGAAGATACGGGTGGATGTGAGGACTCAGTGCCACGAGGGGACGCCTTAAGATCCCGTACGAGTTACGATAGTCATCATCGCAACTTTTGATTGGCCTTATTTCGTAAATATTAGAAAATTATTTGTAATTGGGAAAGTCGGCAGGTATAGCTTTGTTGATGTAATGTTCGGTGCAAATAAGCTTTTTGTTTATAGAAAGGAAAGGTTTTTGGAACCTGTGAGAGACATCATGTCTTCGTTCATTACTTTACGAAGAACTTTACACACAAGGACCCGCGCCCTTACAAGGAGTGTCCAGCATTTTATAGCTGATGGTGTCAAGGCCTTAACTTATCCCCACCTCAAACTGATGCGAGTTTCATATTCTTAAACCTAGATATACCTTGATCACTTTATCTAGATTATTATCTTCTAAGTAAGTATATTCGAATGACTTTTTTCAATGTTAAATGATTTATGAAACCATTTTAGACGAGAAAAGATAAAACTATGTTTTCGAAAAGCACGAAAAATAGATTTGATCGCGTTTCTCTTTTATTAGTATAGATAATCCTTGGTCTACAGACAATGTAATCAAGGAAGGCTCTGGATAGGGAACACAGAAAACATGCAGACTCTGTGGTGCTTGCATGCTTAAGATAAAGTGCTTTGAAAGGCCGTGACGATAGTACAAAGGGTCGATTACGTGGAGACTCTTTGGAGGTAGATTCTGACAGTTATCTCTAAAGTAAGTAAAATTTCAATACTCTGAAAAAAGGTTTCATAGGCGAATGTTCCACTTGCAAGAATCGTTTTCTTTTTGCATTCTGGTATACATTAGTAAAGCTTTTTCTCTCCGAATACTGTGAGTATTCAAAATTTCAAGGACTCCGAGTGAACTATCTGTAACGGAATTTTCAAGCACAAAAATTTGGGAGTCCAATATAACCATTCCTCCCACCAACATTGAAACGTAAGGTAGGGTTACGCCAGTCAATGAAAAGCTTGGAGTCCAAATTTAGCATTCGTTCATCCTGTAATAAGTGGTTACACGTAGACAAAGTCCAGCCTTACCGTGTAGAGAAAATTCCACCAATCACGTAAAAGGGGCTACAACAAACCCCAACTTCTATCCAGAATGAGGAACTCTCATTAGCAGAGCCAACGCCAATGACACTTTCTCAAATATTTTATCCCAAACAACTTTGAACAACTCGCGATCTATATAAAAGTGTATATTTGACGACCTGTGGATCTCTTATACACACACGCGCATGCACACACACACGCACACACACACACACGCACACACGCACACACGCACACACACACACACACACACACACATGCACATGCACATGCACACATACACATGCACAAACACACACATATAGAATATCGAGCACTTTCTTTTAGGTAGAAGATATGTCATTTGTCATCCACAGAAAATGGTAATTGAAGGGGTGACTCAGTGAGAGATCATATTATCATTATTTCTTAAGATAGTAGGGATGCTTCACATCTCAAAGCGCCTCTTGTGGTCGTATCTTCTCTACTAGAGCATTGTAACTTCAGTATTCCACTCCATTACGGCGAAAAGTGTAGATACCAAGCAAATGGTGAGAGGAGTTTTCGTGCGTAAGAAAAATTAGCAATGTTTACATACAGCAGTAGTCAAACAATTGTTTGATTATTGCCACAATATACATCCATAAAATTTATTTTCTATTTCAAGATAATTCTATGCTATTAAATCGTTCATCTCTTATTACTGAATAAGTTGTATATATTTTAAGGATGTCATAAATATGAAGACTATTAACATATAACTTCTGCTTCTTTCCCTTGAGTCTTTTCCGAAGTGTGGACTACAATGGTATGGCGTTGGGCGTCCCTAGGCTTGGATTCCAACCAAATCCTCCAATCTTGGACGAAATCCATCCCTTGGCTCAGAATCCAACGCATCTTTTAATTAATGTAACCATATCTTTACACATTGCCAAATGGTAACACTCGGTTCGAAACGAAACGTTTTGCAAGTACATAAGGCGTTTCGGTCGTTTAATCTTTTAATCTCTGTGTAATTTCATTATCATAGTCGGAAGTGACGTCGGACAAAACGGTCAAAATTCCGTATTGTTAGAAGCCTCGGCTGGCTAGAATCACCTTATCTTAGCCACACCAATAATCTAGAAGGCATGTCCCCATATTGAATGACTAAGCACAAAACGTTCTATGCTTATGTGCACGAAGAGTTGAAGTCACTATCCAGAAGGTCAACGTCTCCTTTGAGAAGGTTCTGATCACCCGATAGCTCACCTCCACCCCCTGACATGAGCCCAGATCTCCGTCTCCCACCCTTCCCACCGCCAGGTAGTCGTCCTAGCGCGCTGATCCCAAAGACTCTCAACGATGCACATGATTAGTTGACGAAACTGTCTTCACGCCTTGAGTCATTAGCAATTTGGAGTCCAATGATGCTCCTCTTCCAACCCCAAGAATCGCGCGAATGCACTAATCCCTGCCACATCACTCCTGCAAACTTCTCCACGGTCTTTCCACCCTCCCTTTGATCTCCCTCTTCCACGCCTGACATCTCGCGACATCCAGGCAGTAACACACTTGTTTCATTTGCCGCCCTCCCGTCTGTCAGCTTGACCTACATCTTTACTTTCTTAGAAATTTGGGCTCTTCCAGGGACATAATTTCCAGGTCTAGAAATAATTGATGGATCAAACAAAAACAGTATTATATCTATAGCGTTAAACTACACCATTCTATATAGACCTCTCTCTCTCTCTCTCTCTCTCTCTCTCTCTCTCTATATATATATATATATATATATATATATATATATATATATATATATATATATATATGTGGGTGTGTGTGTGTGTGTGTGTGTGTGTGTGTGTGTGTGTGTGTGTGTGTGTGTGTGTGTGTTTACCTACATGCGTGTGTGCATGTGTACATACTCTATATGTATGTATGTATGTTTGTGTGTGTCCGCACACACATGCATGTTTTCCAAGATTGTAATATATATCGTCTAAGTATAAGGCATTGTGCTTAATTGTCCACATGAAGCCCGTTTGTTTCCCCCATTAGCAGTGTGTGTAACTATTTGATTGCCACCTGCTGCATACCAACTTCCAACCTGTTTTCCAGACCACCTGCAACCTATCTGGAAAATCTTTCGGAAATATCCCCTGATTTGCGCCACAAGCGTCACGGATGACTTGCTCCCCGTGGGTGACAATTAGCTTTTCGGTTTGGAGACAAATAGACAAGTTTGACTGGATTAGTATGTGTCCCTCTGGTTTTATATAAAGTGGTTTTCCATATTAGGTGGTGTCTAATCTTTCGACGTCTACAGAGGCTTCATTCACAAGAATAAAATCACCAGTCGGGAGTCATGATAAAATTCCTGAGTCAAATATAGAAAGCAATGGTTTAACCGATATAACTGCAACCCTTTAACGTCTATTAAGATTTTACCTTTGTCTGAATACAATCATCAGATGACTAGTATGAATACATGTAAGAACTAAATGTAGACTCCAAATGGTCAGCTTAGATACTTTTCAGACCCTGTACCGAATGCTGACTTGACCCCATCCAAATTCCCTGCCCCGGTGGGGTCCGACACTCTTTCGTGGTCATGCTGAGATCGACCACCCGATGCAATGGCCAGGGGCCTCGTTAGACCCCACATGGAGAAGGAAATGGGAAGGTGTGACCGTGACTGTCGACGGGGCTTTAGGCCTACCAGATCAAATTTGTCTTTCATCGGTGCTTAAGGGGAAGAAGAAAAAGACTAAAACGCTTTTTTTTCATGAATATGAAATAGATGGGTGAAGACCGAAGACTCGATGGTAATTTTCTAAACCATTCATCAAGCTCCTAGGCTTTAGCTTAGTATTTTTCTTGGTCTTACAAGACGATTCTCTTCTGTTGTTGGATAATATTTCATTAAAGAATGAGATCTATTTTTATCTAGCCATTCCTATAGCTTCTCGTCTTTTTTATTATTTCATCAGATTCTCACAATACTTTAATCAGCCTGTGGGAGAGTTAGAAAGATTAATTATCCTCTGCCTATCAAAGTTGTAAAATGTTATTGTTCAGCAACTCACATAAGTTTCAGTGCGGTGAACGATAGAGCAGCTGAAAGATAACATTTAGATTATTTAAAATTTCGGAGGCATATTGCCTTGTATCTATGATGAAGACAGAAGGCCAGAGTCACTCCTTCCCGCCACTCGTGGTTACCCTGAGACCGCCTCGCGTAGAGACAAGAGAACCCAGGAAGGCAGAAGATCTATGGGTGCCCTTTGATGTCAGGAACCACGCCTCCGCCCCTAGAACCCACATTTCCCGGATGATTTTGGTTTATCATACAAGATATAACTCAAATAGAGAGTTCTATTTGTCGAGAATATCTAAAATAAGAAAGTCGCCAATATAAAGTGTAACTTTTTCTTTTTATAATATATCGTGATATGATGTAACATTATATAACCATTATATAACATAGTAAATAGAATTTCTTTTCCTTTATGTTATATCTAACTAAATATTAGATAATTCCTGATTTTAGAGAAATCTATATATACTCGAATAACCCACTGGTGACATCCTCCCTCTCGTGGTGGTGGTGGTGGTGGTGGTGGTGGTGGTGGTGGTGGTGGTGGTGGTGGTGGTGGTGGTGGTGGTGGTGGTGGTGGTGGTGGTGGTGGTGGTGGTGGTGGTGGTGGTGGTGGTGGTGGTGTTGGTGGTGGTGGTGGTGGTGGTGGTGGTGGTGAATGCCTTGGCTTCGACACCCTTAGTTCGTTTTGGGTTTCGCTTCGTTTAATATCGGACTTTCGTTGTCCTGTATTTCCATAGGTTGTATATTGTTTGTCGGTTCTCATCTAGGTTTTCTGCTGCGTCAGGACCATCTCTCACCCACTAAATATGGAGACTTTTACATTAGTTCTACAGCGGATGCCTCTTTCTGTAGACGCCTATATCACTTACACCCAGTCACGTGGCCTAGATTTCTTTACTGATTTCAACATTTCAGTCAATATCGTTTTGCAGAGGGGTTAGGCTTGATAGTTTTTGCCAGGGCTCGGGAAGTTCAGGTAAAATGTTCTTCCTGACGTCACGTGTTGCCTCATGGATTCGAACCCTCTATCTCTGGCGTCTCACCTATAGACGTTAGCACTTTAGTACGTTCAGCCACTTCTCTTCTTGGCTAGTATTAATCAATCAATTCGTTGTCTCAGGGTTCTTTAATCTAGATTCCACCCCCATGCCGGGGATCAAGTGCTAGCCCACGGGGCTGCACCATGAGTTAGAAATGAAAAAGGTTATTGAAAGAATCTCGGCTTGAGTGTTTTGCCGCAACTACGCGCCCTCTGACTTAGGTTCTTCACCTACTTCTTTCCCTCTACTTTTCGCAAACTTGAAAATCTCAGGAGACATCCACTTATCTCCCCAAAAGCCATCTCCACGTCCCTCCTTACCTTGCCCGGAAAATCCAGTTACGGGTTTTCCAAAAGCTGCCTCGCTGACTTCGGGGATTCCCGTTGAGCTCAGTCGCTGGATTTAGTTGAAGAGTATCCTATATTCGAAGATGAGCAAGACGGAACTGTGTATCACTCCCTGCTAAATACATAGTATACAGTACTCTACAATAAACGCAGAAGGAGATTTACCCTCCACCTTCAGAAAAGTACTCCAAGAATTCACACCCTCATGTCAGTGCTGTCTTCCGTCTAGCACTGACTAATCGGAGAAGTCCTAGACTTTCAGAGTCTATCAGTTCAGAAAGCGTTCTTTATCGTGGAGAGAACACTTAGCCTGGACCTTCAGTCTGTCGTCCGTTCATCGAGTACATCCCATGGGATTACTCAACTCGCCAAACACCTGCATAGACGTGTGGCGTTTTGACTAGTTCTCACTCAATAAGTCCTCTTTCCTCTCCCCTTCGAAGTCTTATCTTTTCGTGATGTTTATACTGTTAACTAGATAAAGTACGATGTACGAAAGGTGCTTTACGCTACCT
>NC_134809.1:32955395-32962895 GCF_046742065.1 Oratosquilla oratoria | reverse complement strand
ACACACACACACACACACACACACACACACACACACACACACACACACACACACATATATATATATATATATATATACTATATATGAGTATATCATTTTTCAAAAAGAAATTAATGTTTTGCGTAGGACTTAACTCCTCCAGTGTGATGACTTATGTATTATACATGTTTCCTTCTCTATCACCAGAAGACATTTTTCAAAAGTAGTCCCGATCGATTGAGACACCAGTTTACCCGAGTTCTTCTGTCAGCTGAGTAGAATCATCTGATGGTGGCAATGACAAGGTTTTGTAAAAGGTTCAGCGTGTTTAAAGGCATTGAAATCGATAGCATAGAGATCCATATATATCCCAGAATGATACATAGAAAGAGAGAATTCGTTTCTGGGCTTCCTCCGGAGTAGTATCTGTAGAGTCCGTTTGTCATCCCCGCAACGCCGAGAACCTCTTCTTGTAGTATGTATATGTGCAAGATTGGAAGCTCGGGGAAGTCTGAAAAGGGGAGACAGGGAGAGAAAGAACGCGTAGGTTCTTTTACCACCGACGCTGGGGATCGATAAATCGAAGCTGGATTCGGCACAAGGTAAACTAATGAAAATAAATCGTTCCTGCACATCAACGAGTAAGGAAGCAGACAGTGCTAGCTGCCAGTCTGGGGATATTTATTGTTTTCGCATCTCGCTAACAGAAGATGTAGAAGATGTACATACTGGAAGTCGAGCGAAACCGCCTCCTCGGGTAGTGTCTGCAATCAAGGCCGAAATCTCCGTTTTATAGGAACTGAGATTCGACCTTCCATGTCATTCTTCGTTCTTCTTCCACACCTCCTACGACCTCGGGCTTGATTGTCAGCCAACAAATTATTGTTACTGAAATAAGACCCATAAACTACTTTTACCTCGTCATCTGCCCCTTCGTTCAAGGCTTCAGATACACTTCAAGTGTTATTGTTACTTCATTTGTTGTCGTCAGCTCAGCCGTCATCGCTTCCACGTTTTCCTGATGTCTCTTCATAAAATATAACTTCTCCTTTTTCCTCTATCT
The DNA here is from genome assembly GCF_046742065.1 of Oratosquilla oratoria. Taxonomy (NCBI): domain Eukaryota; kingdom Metazoa; phylum Arthropoda; class Malacostraca; order Stomatopoda; family Squillidae; genus Oratosquilla; species Oratosquilla oratoria. Next base: position 32,961,853 of record NC_134809.1, on the reverse strand, counting down.
GGGAGTTTTCTATTTTTTTTTCTGTTTTTCTTTCCGCCCCCTAGGTTTTCCCTCCTACTATCTCCTTCTATTCTTCCTCTCCTCCTCCACCTCCTTACTCCTCCTCCTCTTCATTCCTCCTCCTTCTCTCCTCCTCCTCTCTCCTCTCCTCCTCCTCCTCCTCCTCCTCTCCTCCTCCTCCTCCTCCTCCTCCTTTTTGTCCTCCTCCTCCTCCTTTCCTCTTCCTCTTCCTCCTCTTCTCCTTCCTCCTCCTCCTCCTATTACTCCTCCTCCTCCTCCTCCTCTTCCTCCTCTTCCTCCTCCTCCTCCTACTCTCCTCCTCGTCCCTCCCGCCTCCTCTTTCCTCCTCTTCCTCATTGCTTCCTCATTCCTCGTGTTCGTCCTCGTCTTCCTCCTCATCACCCTCCTCGTTCCCTCCTCTCTCCTCCCCCTTTTCCCTCATGTTCCTCCTCATTCCCCTCCTCCATCATCCTCCTTCCTCCTCATCATCCTCTTCTTCCTCCTCTTCCTCCTCTTCTTCCTTGTCCTTGTCCTTATGTGCGTCCTCGTCCTCATGCTCATGTTCATCCTCGTCCTCTTCCTCCTCTTCCACCATCTCCACCACCTCTTCCTCTTTGCTCCTCTCATGCTCATGTTCATCCTCCCCTCCTCCCCCCTCTCCTTCTTCCTCCACCCTCCCCCTCCCCCTCCCTCTTCCTCCTCCTCCTCCACCTCCTCTTCTCATTTACTCTCCTCTTCTCCCTCCTCCTCCTCCCTCCCTCCTCCTCCTCCTCCTCCTCCTCCTCCTCCTCCCCTATCTCCTCTTCCTCTTCCTCCTGTTCCTCATCCTCGTTCATGTGTTGGTCCTCGTCTTCTTCCTCTCCACCACCACCACCTCCTCCACTTTGTTTCCTCCTCTTTTCCCCATTGTTCTTCCTCCTCTTTCTGTTCCCCCTCCTCCTGCTCTTCCACTTCGTTTTCTATATCCTCCTGTTGCTCCTCCTCCTGCCCCTGTCCTACTCTTTTTCCTCCTTCTGATCTTCGTCCTCCTCCACTCTTTCCTCTTTATCCAGTTCTTCCATTTGTCTTGCTCATCTTCCTCCTATTTCTCCTACTCCTCCTATTCTTTCTTCAACTCATCCTTCTCTTCCACTGCTACTACTATGTCCTCCTTGTCCTTTCTTATTTTATTCCTCTTCCTCCTCCTCCTCCTCCTCCTCCTCCTCCTCCTCCTCCTCCTCCTCCTCCTCCTTCTCTCCTTCTCTCCTTCTCTCCTTCTCCTCCTCTCTCTTACTCCTCCTCCTCCTCCTCCTCCTCCTTCTCTCCTTCTCTCCTTTTCCTCCTCTCTCTTATCCCTACTCCTCCTCCACCTTCACTTCCTTCTCCCACTCCACCTCTTTCTCTTCTCTTCGTCTTCCTCCTCCTTCACTCATGTTTCCCTTTTTCTACTCCTCCTCATCCCCCTTTCTCTCTTCCTTCTCTTCTTAATGCCTTCCTACTCTTTTTCATCCTCATCTTCCTCTTAATCCTTCTCCTCTTTTTCCTCCTCTTCTTCCTCCTCTTTCTTCTTTTGTATTTTTTTGTTGTTACAACTTATTATAATTATACTTGCTTCCTCCACCTCAACTTCTTGATACTGTTCGTCAGTTATTCCCACTGATTATATTATGTTACCTGTTAAATTACCAACGTTTCTATCCTTAGGAACACTATTGCCCTGAAATGATGGTGGCAGAGGTGGCAAAGGAGAGATTTAAGGAGGGTAGGAGAACGAATGGATTAAAAATATATATAATAATAAAAAACTAATAATAATAATAATAAATAAATAGATAAATAAATAGAATAAGGAAATAGGTAAATATATAAAAAAAATGAACATTGATTTTTGAGTCATAAGAGAATGGTGAGTGACTTGGTTCATTATAGATGTCCCTATAGTCCCTGAAATATTGACTGCCTAAAACATGTAATCAATACCCCGAATAGGGTCCTCTGTTGCTGTGACCTCTGTTTGTAGATCTCTTACTACCACTCGTACTGCTGTTACTGCTGTCATCACAGTCATCTCCAATTACTTAAATCTCCCCTCTCTGCACCACCATACATGTTAGCTTTGTTTCAGATGCCATTACTATCACTAATGATAATTTCTATAGCTGCTGCTACAACTAATATTTCTCTTACAGCATAACTACTCTTATATTACAACTGTCACGGTAGTTAGTACTACTACCATTGTTTTACCACTGATGTCACGTCTATTTCTCAGTCACTACTTCATATAGATATTTCAAATCAATTAGTCTTTTATAAGTTCTCCTCCTCATCCCAACACAACCAGTTGGGGAAGGCGCCACGAAACGAATGGAGTAGCTGGGCGGCAGTGGAAGTATTAGGGAAAATGTCACCCGATATGGAAGGAGAAAGTCTACAGACCTTCTTTTGCCGGGGGATTGGAATGAGGTCAAAACTTCTGCCACGGTAACGGACAGTAATACTGAATACAGATTTAGTTTCAGGTACTACCTATTCCTAACACAGGTATTGCTGCTATCATACTATCATCACTTCTAGTACCAATAATTACTTTACTATTACTAGTGTTGCCTCCTTTGTATTATTCCCACTAATCGTTCTACTCTCCTTTCTATTACACTTTTGTTTCTTTACTCAACTCCTTTTTCTTTACTCCTTTCTTTATTCTCCTTCTTTACAATAATTCTCTATTATTTTTTTTATTTTGCTTTGTTCGTTCCTTTTCTTCTACCTTACATCTTCTTTATATCTTTCCCCACCACCCTTTAATTAATTACTGTTACTTCCCTTATGTCTGTTTCTACACTCCCCCTTTCTTCTTCCTTTCCTCGGTCCATTATCACTCCACTGCTCCATTCATCACAGTAATAGCATCAAGAAGCTGCAATCAATCATACTGTACTCACCAAACCCTAACATTTCAGGTTTTTCCATTCGAATTAATGATTTTGAAAGAAGATGAAAGTATGTTCATTGTATAGTTGCAAAGGTTACCCTCGATATACTCGTATCATCAATACTTCTGACCAAGCGAAACCCAGCGTAACCTTTGCTCAATCTAATCTAACCTAACTTAACCAAACGTAACCTACTTAGATTAACCTGACCTATCCTAACCTAACCTAAGTAACCTAACCTAAGCAACCTAACCTAAACACAAGTACATGTCAAACCTAACCTAATCCAACCTAACCTAACCCAAACCAATATACCCTAATTTACCCTAATAAACCTAACCTAGCCTAATTCATCCTAACCAACCAAACATAATCTAACACAACCTAACCTAACCGAATGTAACCTAACCTAACCTAACCTAATCTAATCTGACCTGACCTAACCATCCTAAGCTAACGTAAACCTAAATCTAAAAGTAATCCTAACCTAATTCTAACCTAATCCTAGCTTAACCTAGTCAACCTAAACCTAACTTAACCTAACCTAACCTAGCCAACGTTGTCTAAACCTAGCTTTGTCTAACTAAGTGTGATTTAGCCAATAACCATCAAAATAAATTTCCAACGCAATGTACCTCCTCGCACTTCGTCTTTTTTTTTGCGTCCATAGCGACGTCTCCCATCTCGGCCAGTCCTCATTACCATGCTGGTCTGTTGCAATCCTCATCAAGTCCACGAAGGACCCTGTGGTCGGAGAGCCAAAGGAATGTTTCAGGATATGTTTTATTGTTGACTCAAGATCTTCATTGAGGTGTAAGTGGCTGCGGCTGATGTTTTATGGGCTCATTTAGATTTTTTGAATTCGCCTTTTTATGGATGCAGAAGGAAAGGAGGTAAAGATCTTGTTGGTTTTAATGGCCCATTATGTAGAAGCATGAACAAGCACCGTGGAAGATTATTCAGTGACTAGGAGCTAAGTTGCAGGCATTTTTTTCTGTGGACACACACACACACACACACACACACACACACACACACACACACACACACACACACACACACACACACACACACACACACACACACACACACACGATTCGATGGCACAGTGGTAGCGTTCGCAACTGCTACTCCAGCGGTCCGAATTCGAATCTCGACCAGGGCTGAAATAATATCAGTACCGCTGCATTGCGAGCCGTTACTCCGACTCTCGTGGGAGAGGAGTTGGGTGTGTGTATATGTAAGGTCACATCATTACTAACAGATCGGTCATATATGAGTTCTGAGCTCTTATCGGCAGGGTAATAGCTGTTGGTCACGAGTCCAACACGTTATCCAAGACTATGGGGAAACACACACACACACACACACACACACACACACACACACACACACACACACACACACACACGCACACACACACACACACACACACACACACACACACACACACACACACACACACACACACACACACACACACACACACACACACACACACACACGCACACGCACACACACACACAGACGACTCAACGGCGTAGTGGTAGCGTTCGCAACTGCTACTCCAGCGGTCCGAGTTCGGATCTCGACAAGGGCTGAAATAGTATCAGTACCGCTGCTCTGCGAGCCGTTACTCACGCACACACACACACACACACACACACACACACACACACACACACACACACACACACACACACACACACACACACACACACACACACACACACACACACACACACACACACACACACACACACACACACACGCACGCACGCATACACACACACACACACACACACACACACACACACACACACACACACACACACACACACACACACACGTTCGATTTTTTATTGTATACGGACTGACACCATCCTTGCTATTGTGTGGGACGTTTCTCCACCAACCATATGCAATATCATATTCGATATCATACTCTTTATTGTGCCTTAGGTTTCCTTACGCCTTCTAGCCCTGATGTCGGGAGGGAAGAGACGTATGGTGGTGTCTCAGTGAAATAATTCTTCTTAATGAGAAAAATTATGTCATTATGACTTTATACGGCATAGTCTCCTTTGGGGAGGCGTGATGTCACAATTTCCTTGGGGAGAAATGACGATAAATTGGAGATAAATTACATGTATGACGTCATAATCTCAATGGAGAGAAGTAGGGCCAGTTATGATGTCATAATCTTGTAGGGAAATGACGTCATAGAAAAGCCTTTTAAGGATTATGTTCTCTCGCAATTGCGGCCTGAAGGCACCAGACGACCTTCGGGTACTCAAAGACGGTTGCCTCACCAGTGTCAGGGATATTATTGAATAACCGTGTAAGGTGGGGAGTAGTTCTGAGCTGATATGTCGTGTCATAAATGTTGACTGCGTAGGGGCCAGTTTATATATAGAACGTGTGAATACTAATTTGGTTTACTTCTGTTTCGATGAATATTTTTCAATTCTTCAAGAGAACGGAAGCGGGGAAGAGAATGAGGAAATCGATGTAGTGCCTTTCATGATGAAAGGTCCGGTTTGTTGTATAGAAGTGGATGATCAAAGTAACATCATACAGGGTCATCGTTGTCGTCGTCCTCGTCGTTGTTTTCGTCGTCGTTATTGTCGTCATCCTCGTCATCATAGTCATTATCCTCATTGTCGTCGGAGACCTCGCCGTCGTCGTCGACCTCGCCGTCGTCGTCCTAGCCGCGGGTCACTATCATAACTTCCGACACCTTCGCCATCATTATTCCCGACATCACCACAGCCATCATTGTCGCCATCACCATCCCCCTTCCCCCACTATCATAATCACCATCATTTCGTCCCCAAGTGCAAGAGGGACCACAGCCACAACTGTCGTCGTAAATCTGGCCCCTGCTTTTGTGGTTCTCACAGCAGTTGCAGCTCCAACACATTCGCTACAGGTGCGGTTCTTCCACGCTCACCTCGGCCAAAGAGGAGACCGCCCCTTTTAAGAATCGTACTTCCTCCTCCACATCGACGCACATCATCACCCTCCTAGTCTTACGTAGCCGGCAGCTAACTTCATCATCTGTCTGCACACCACCATTCTCCTTCTCCTTTTCTCTCTGTTCCTTATCCTCCTCAGACTTCTACTCCTTCCGTACTTTCCTCTTCTTTAACTTTACTTGCTCCAGTTCCTGGCCTTGGTTCCTTATTTTTTCTAAATGTTGCTCCTTTCCTGTTCCTTATCGTACTCCTGTTCCAGGTCCAGTTCCTTACTATTGCTCCTAACCTTGCACCTCCTCCTTCTCCTCATGTTCCTGTTTTTATTCTTGTCCCTGTTCCTGCTCTAGCTCCTACTCCTGTTCCAGGTTCCGCCCCTGCTCTTGCTCTTCCTCCTAGTTCTTCACGTACTAGTGCTCCTGTTATCGCTCTATCTATCTGTCTATCTATCCTTCTATCTCCTGCTCCTACTCCTTCTTCTTTTTCTGTTCCTGTTCCTGCTGCCACTGCTCTTCCTCCTCCTCTTATTCCTCTTCCTGCTTCTGCTTCTCCTTCACGTCTTCTTTCT
>NC_134809.1:32937895-32942895 GCF_046742065.1 Oratosquilla oratoria | reverse complement strand
TCCCCCTCTAGTCCCACACACAACCCTTTCTCTACCGGTACAACCTGCCCCTTTTCACCTTTTTAACTTTTGTCCTCGGGACTGGAGGTCTTGCTCTTGCAAATGCAACTTGCAGCCTAACATCCACGTAGCCTTGTCGAGACAGCCTATGGTGAATTCTGCTTATGTAAAGGGATTTTTTTCTTCAATTTCCTTTTCTGTTGATATTGTTTCTCTTGCAAGCACCCAACTTCAGACCTGATACAAATATACAGGAATTATATAAATGTGCGTTTCGATGCTAATTGCTTACCCAGTTTCTTCCCTGTCATCTGTATATGTATTTTTGCTTATCTTACCTCTGTACTCTAATTTTTTTTATAAGAAGAAGAAAGCGTTTCTATTTATTTTATTATTTCTCATGTTTTTTTTTGCATTTACATATGTATATATATATATATATATATATATATATATATATATATATATATATATATATATATATATATACGTGTGTGTGTGTGTGTGTGTGTGTATAGATGCACACATGTACACATTCACTTTTATTTAGTTTTCTCCTTTCACATCTATCCCACCCCCTGCGTATGCCCTATGAATTTTGTTTACAAACTTATTTATTCCCTGCTTTTTCGTAGCTCCTTTACTAGTCTACGAAAAATAAAAATCCTCGAGTGGGGCTGGTTGCATGACGCTCATATATGTAGCTTATACCTCCTCTTCTTTCTCCTTGTCCGCACCATAACTTCCTCCTCTTCCTCTTTTTACTTTACTTTCTTCTTTTCATCCCCTCTCTCTTCTATTCATACTCTTCTTTTTCCCTCTTCTTCCTTCTCCCCCTCTACCCTCTTCTTCTCCTCCTCCTCTTCCTCCTTTTACTTCACTTTCTTCTTTCATCGCTCTCGCTTCTATTCATACTCTTCTTTTTCCAGCTTCTTCTCCTCCTCCTCTTCCTCCTTTTACTTTTTTCTATACCTCTTCCTTTTCTACTCTTGTTTCCTCATCTTCCTCCTACTCCTCTTCCTCTTGCAACTTTTTATACGCAGCATATACTAAAGGCTTCATTATTTTTTTCCTGAATCAGTTTGAATATTTCAAATGGTATTCATAGCTCTCCCCACCCTTCGTCATTGTTTACGTTCGTGGAGGGGATGGGAGGAGAGGGATGACCGAGGTAGGATGGACTGGCGACGGCGACAGCGACATAAGCCAAAAGCATTGGAACCCTCTCTCTTCCACACACGCACCACCACCACAGCTCCCTTTCCCTCTTTATGCGTGCACGTGTGCCTCCTTTTCCTCCTATCTCGCGTGCACGCACACACACACAAACACACACACACACACACACACACACACACACACACACACACACACACACACACACACACACACACACACCGCACACACACACAAACACACGCAAACGCACTTATGTTCACATATTCACATTTTCACACATTCACACACACATGAAATAGATTCAATTTGGAAGTGGGTAGAAACAACTTCGCCAACCATGTAGTTAATGAATGGAATAAACTTCCTGCAGAGGCAGTGCAATGTAGTTCAGTTCGAAGCTTTAAGAATCATTTAGATAAACACCTAAGCAAAATGCTGTAATGATTATCATTTATCCTATATATTTTTTTGTTATTTGTCTGTTTGATTCTCATTTGTTATTAGTTGTATGACAATTTATTATTAGTTACTATTTACCTGTTTGTTTATTATTTAACTATACCTATACATTTATTTATGTATTTTATTTGCTATTTACAGTAGTATAGTTTTTATTTATTCATTTATTATTATGTATTTTTTTCGCATCCGACCTAGATATGGACCAAAAGGTCTCCTGTTGAAATGTTCCGCCTTTGTAATCCTTTGTAATGAACATTCACAAACACACACACAAACACACACTCATATTCACACACTCGTGGCGGAGTGGTTAGAGTTCCCGGCTGCCACTACGGCGGTCCGAGTTCGAACCTCCCAGGCTGAAATAATTTCAGTATTGCTGCGCTGCAGATCGTTACTCCAACTCCCGTGGGCAGGGAGTTGGGTGTGTGTACGCGTGTAAGGTCATAACATCGCGCAGAGATCGGTCATATATGAGCTCTGAGCTCTCTTGCGGGAGGAAAGTAGCTGTCGATCACGAGTCCAACACGTGATCCTGGACCATGGTGAATCATTCACATTTTCACACATTCACATTAACACACACACACACACACACACACACACACACACACACACACACACACACACACACACACACACACACACACACACATTAATATTCATAGTCTAAATCTGAATTCTCTCTCTTCTCTCTCTCTCTCTCTCTCTCTCTATCTATCTATCTCTCTATCTCTCCTTATTCTCTCTCTCTCTCTCTCTCTCTCTCTGTCTCTCTCTCTCCATTTCTCTGTCTCTCCCTCCCTCTTTCTCTCTTTTTCTCCTTTCAATCTATGTCATTTTTCTCAAACTTTCTTCTTCTCGTCCTGCAGACCTTCCCTTTGTTTGTATATCTGTATCTTTCTAAATTGTCTGGCAAACAAAATATGAGTGTCCAATGGGGAATTCAAATGAACACTTCCAAAAGCACAAAGAGGATGCTAATGGGAACATTTCCGTGCTCTCGACATTTTCTATATAAACGAGTCTAATCAAAACAGCTAAAAAGATAAAAACTTGAACCGGAAATGAAGACTTAGGGAAATAGCAGCTATATTACTTGGGCGTATTTTCTATATTTTTCCCTCATATAAGCTGATGACGTAGTCCAGTGGTTCCCAATTTTTTTTTAGCTGCGACCCAAATCCAGATCTGGTGAAGACGTGGCGACCAAAGCATCAAAAAGCAATTTCGAAAGTCTTCTTTTATTGAAAACACAATGAAATGAAAATACAATGGTGCAAATATTTTTTTTCCCAACAAGGTCTCGTGACCCATTTTTGACCCATAGTTTGGGAATCGCTGACCTAGTCAAAACGAGCCTTGACTCTTCGCGAGAAATATTAAAATAAATAATATTTCCAGTGCCCTCATTCATCCCCGTTTTGTGGCCTCGTAAGACGCGGCTACGCGTACATAGTTGTGCCATATGTGTCCTCAATCATAAGAACACGAGGGAAATATGTGATGTCCTAGGAGGGACACAGAGGACGCCGAAGAAGGGATGATACTTTAAAGGTGGCTCAGCGATCCCTTATGAGTATTTGTCTTCGAACATGAAATGATGTTGAGTAGCTCTGGTCCATAGAAATGGCACAAAAGTCCCCTAGATTATTGATTTCATATAGGTATGCCGTCTGTACGCCAGTATAGAAAAAATAGCTGAAAACCGCAATAAAATTTTGATAAGATTGAAATGATGAAAAAATAGGTAGTTTCTCAAAGTCATGGCTCCTATCGGGAATAATACTATCTTTATCATCATCATCATCATCATCATCATCATCATCATCATCATCATCATCATCATCATCATCATCATCATCATCATCATCATCATCATCATCATCATCATCATCATCATCATCATCATCATCATCATCATCATCATCATCATCATCATCAATCATTAGCGTTATCATTATCATTATCATTACTATTACTATTACTATTACTATTACTATTATGATTATTATGATTATTATTATTATTATTATTATTATTATTATTATTATTATTATTATTATTATTATTATTATTTTTATAATTATTTTACTATTATTTTATTATTATTATTATTTTATTATTATAATTTTATTATTATAATTTTATTATTATTATATATTTTTATTAATTTATTATTTCTATTATATTTTTTTATTATTATTATTTTATTATTATCTATTTTTTTATTATTATTTTTTTATTATTATTTTTTTTAATATTATTTTTTTATTTTTATTTTTTTATTATTATTTTTTATTATTATTTTTTTATTATTATTTTTTTATTATTATTTTTTTATTATTATCTTTTTATTATTATTTTTTTATTATTATTTTTTTATTATTATTTTTTTATTATTATTTTTTATTATTTTTTATTATTATTTTTTTATTATTATTTTTTTTTTACTTATTTTTTTATTATTATTATTATTATTATTTTTATTATTATTATTATTATACCTTTATTTTTTCATCTTATCTATTTTACAGTAAAATTTATTGTTTTTAATAAACTGAAATAACTTCCGTTCAGCTGAGTGAGCAGATTCAGGCATTTTACACTCATACTGTAAAAAATAAGTGAGAGAGAGAGAGAGAGAGAGAGAAGAAAGAGTGAGAGAGACCGCTTCCGGCTCAGGATATCTGCCTTATGTGGCCTCTCTTGGTAATTTTGTAATTTTGCCTTAACACCCACATACTCTCTCCCCCCCTCTCTCTCTCTATCTATCTATCTATCTATCTATCTATCTATCTATATATATATATATATATATCTATCTCCTTTCCTCTCTCTCTCCCTCCTTCTCGCCCTATCTCCCTTTCTCCCTCCCTTTCTCCCTTCTTCTCTCCCTCCCTCTCTCCTGTCCCCTTCTTTCCATGATTCCCCCATCCCCGTTTCTGTTTTTCACTCTCTGTCTCTCCCATAATACCTCTGTTTGTCTTTTTTGTGCAAATGTATAACTTTCTATAACCGCCTTTCTGTTCTTCCTATGCCTCTTTGTCCTTCTCCCCTGTTCCCCGTTCCTCTTTGTTCACAGATCTCTCTTTCCCTCTTTCCCCCCCTCTCCCTCTTCCTCTCTCAAGCATTCTTCTATTGCTGTTGCCCATATTGCTAACGGCAGCTTATCGACAGGCCTCGTTTGTTTCCATTTGGAACAGTCAAATGAGCCTCAAAGATCCACAGAATGGCTTGTGTGTACAATGAAAGCTCATTTTCTTGGATGAGGGCCTTTGTCGTTGCTCCGGGTCGTCGAGCCAGGGAGGGAGGAAGGCACCGACTATACATTACGTACCAGTACTTCATTTGTCCCT
>NC_134809.1:32927895-32932895 GCF_046742065.1 Oratosquilla oratoria | reverse complement strand
GTCCCTTTCATCCTATACGTAATTTGTCATTTCCCTTCGTTCTTACCCTCCCTGTACCTTTACTTTGATCTGTCCCCTTATCTTACCTGATCCTCTCCGTACATTTCCTTAACATTTACCCACCCTCCCCCATAACTACCCCCATATTATCTTCCCCTCCCTTTACGCCACCTTGCCTTACATCTTCTTTTGCCCTTACCCTTCCTTTATACCAAATCACTTCTTCTAAGTACTTCATCTTAGCTCCGTGGAACTCTTTCCCAATTTGTGCTCCCTTCTCTCCCCCTTCCCCTTTTTAGCCACCTCCCTCCCCTTTCCCAACCCCCTTCCCTCACTTACCAAACATACCCCTCCCCCCATCTCCTTCCTTCCTCCCAGTGCTAAATTACTTCTGCTATAGCACACGCCCTTTGCACGTCCCCTCGAGTTCCCTCCCTCTTGAGGCTGTGATCGTTGTCGCTTCCGCGTGATGGAGTCCTCCATGGTCACACCCTGAGAAGAGAAGAGGTCTCCGACAGGAGGCTCATGCTCGATCGCTGACCGAAATCATTCACCTCTCCCCTTCTAACTATCACTACCACCACCACCGTCATCACTTCCACCACCTCTACCACCTCTACCACCTCAACCATCTCTACCACCTCTACCATCTCTACCACTTCTACCACTTCTACCACCTCTACCACCTACACCAACATCTCAACTCTTACCTAAGATCTCTGACACATACCCGACTCAGCACCCCCTCCTTGCACACTCAAAGAAGCCTCTTGTCTCTCCGTTTTCTTCCTGATGCCACCGCAGAAATACTTGGGGAGACTAGCCCCACCTCTCCAGATTTATAAGACTGAAACATAATCATACACTAGTCTGCATATAAACCGGTCCGCATGGAAGGCTGTACACGTTCATCTCGGAAGAAGGATGATGAGGCTGATATACATGCTAAGATGTAGCTTTCAGTAATTGACAATGATGAGTTACTGTGACTCACAGTGGCAAAGCCTACCAGGAGGAGATTTTTTGCTCATAAGGTCAAATGTAGAAAAGAAAGAAAGAAAGAAAAGAGAAAAGAAAGAAGCCTTTCTCCCGTCTACATGAAAGCTTGCATGTTCCAGATTCCATTAGGGACCTTGCTCTGGGTTTACCGACAATTTTTTTTTTTTCTTTTTTTTGTGAGTTTATTACAACTTTTAACTTCCCGTCGCAAGTTCTTGCATAGTACTTGCATGGGAATCGTTTTGTTTGAGTTGCTTTTGTTAGTCCAGAGTTAATTATCACATTTTGCGATTTTGTTCGGATATACTTTAATGTTTTATAAGAGAATTTGTTAACGGTGTTTCTGATTTCTTTCTTGAAGAAAGAAAGAAAAAAAAAGTTCACACCATATTACACACTTTCAATAGTCTGAATAGAGATGGTAAGACTTAAATAAAAGAATTCAGCATTTATACCTGGGTTTAAGGTGTTGGGCATTTGCGAAAGATGATGAATAATAAAGTCACTTACTAAGATCATTATAACTTATACTTTATGAAATAAGACGTTCATATACTGCCTCTGTAAAAATGAACTGTAACTATTTACTATGAACAAAGGGAAAGAAGATTTGTGTGTGTGTGTGTGTGTGTGTGTGTGTGTGTGTGTGTGTGTGTGTGTGTGTGTGTGTGTGCGTGTGTGTGTGTGTGTGCATGTCCGCAGCGGATTCTTGTGCAGGGGATGAACTGTAAATTGACAGTAACTCATCTTAGTGTTTATTTATTTCAGTGATCACGGTCGTTCTTAAGTTAATTATCTAAACATTATTTGGTGTATTCTCAAATAAATTCCCTTTAGAATAGTTGTCTTCTTATCTTGCTTTCCAGGTTGTTCATCATTCCAGGAGAAGATGTATGGGTGCTAGGGAAAGGTGTTACTTCTGTTTAGGTTGCAGCGGCGTTCGGGGTGGATTCCTGGGTTGCGATTACAACCCCGCAGAAGATTATTGGCCATGAAAGCGCTCAAGCAGGAACTTAGTAATGTAACCTTTTGTCAAGAACATTCCTATTAGTAAGATAAAGGTTGCTGGAACATGTTATGATGGACCCATGCTTATATAACCACTGATATACCTAGTTCTGGAATATAAAGTCGTATCGAAAGTTTTACTCTTTACCTGTAACCCATGCAGCTTGTGTTGAATAAAGTCTGCTCTATTAGAGAACAAAGTTGTATCAACCACTTGTTCAAATACAAATTTGAACTCAAGGAAAGAATAGTTGATTATGTAAAAATGTGTAATTCATTAGATTTTGAGATTATGTAACTATCGGGCAAAATCACCAAAGAAAATTTGAACTATATGTAGAGAATTTACTACCTTCGTAGGATCTTGGATAAACCTTTGTAACTCCACCGAGCCAGGTTCCACTTAGTGATAGTCTTTCTGTGGCGTTGTAACACGACCGTCTTAGCCTGTAAGAGGTAGATTCACAAGAAATGGAGTAATAAACTGGATTAAGATCTAGGAATGTTAACATCTTAGATTTTTATATTACTGTTATTATGAATGATGGTGAACGGAATATGTAAAAGTTTGCAATTTTTTCAACGATTTCTCATGTACAATTAAAAGATAATATGACTTACGTTACACTATATATCAGTGCTCTAGCTGTAAATGTGACCATAAAATTGCCTTCAAAAAGGAGTCAACAGGCATTGCATAATTATCAGCATATCTAACCAAGGAAGAGGAATTTTGACCAAATGAAATCTGTATTAGTTGCAGCGCAGTTTTGTCCCAAGTCTCCCATTCAGATATATAGCCGCTGGCTAGGGAAAAAAAAAAAAAAAAAAAAAAAAAAAAAAATTAACGTGCGGAAAAAGTCCTTCAGTTGTTAGAAGTTGAACTTCGTCAATGCCATCATGCACTCTATAGATTTCGTAAAGGCAGTCAGGAATTTCTCTTCAGCTGAAGGATGAATCCTACCTTGAAGAGGAACTTTACGTCATAAAAAAATGAACTTTCGCTAGTGATACTCCTTCAGTGAAATAAAATCGCACGGCGTCGCTAAGGGTGACGACTGCAACGATTATACCTTCGTTGAATACGCCAATCGAATTTATAAACAAAATATATGGTGTCTGAAACAAACACTCAAATCGAACTGATAATGTCAAAGATATCGGCAAAGGTGATGTGAATTCTCCTTTCTGCCACAAAAGAAGATAATGAACCACGGTACTTAAGGTTGCAGTGATGAGGTGAGATCCTTACAATAGGACCCGCTTTGTTACAACGAAACCGAAACTTGTGTATGTGTCTGGACTACCATGGTAAACAGCAGTAAACGGTAGCCATCGGGTCCGTAAACTCAGAGGAGAGTGAGAAATTCCACACTCCGAGTCTGCGCTTTGACAGCATGATAAGTTGCACTTGTGCCATGCAAATTGATTACACTTATCCAAAACTGTTTAGATGCTGTAACGTGGCTCAAAAGCCTTGTAAATCGGCACAAGAATCAGTGTTGTAGAGGTTTATGGCGAACCATAAATCAAAGTAGTTTTAATGGCACATCCTATTTGGATAACACGATGTGTCGCATATTAATGCTTTAGGTTTACATCATGACTGGGACTGCATCACTGCTACATACAGTATATACAAGCTATAATGGTATAATTCGCAGGCTTTAATCTAGCTAAAACAAAAACATTTAATTCATGTAAAGGGAGGAAATTACCATAGAGAGAGGTTGCAGACCAACTTGGTTAATCCAGACTCTACAAACTTTATTCTGGGTAATGGCAAATAACTATGATTTTTTTTTGTTTTCAGTTCGTTCATGGTTTGGTGGTTCCATAGTATAAGAATGTGGAAATGCATAACTGGGTGCAAACTCGTGAGGGTGCATCTCAAGCTGTACGTAGCTGCACACTTGTTTCGCTTGGTGTGAGAATAGCCGCGCAATAAAATTGTTGCATAAACATTCCAGCGAGATAAAGTGTGTTGATCACTCGCTGCAATGTGACGCGCAATGTGATGCGCTACGATCGTAAAAAGCCGTGATGTATGACGTTTTTATTGTGTTGTGACGTTGAGCCACGTCACACTGCAAAGCCGTATTATGGTGTTGTGAAGTGCTACGATAGTGGTAAGCCACAACGGTGTGCAATGATAAAATACTCGTTTTTATTGCATTCACGACAAACATGGATTAAGTAAAAAAAAAAAAATCGTAATCACCTGTATTTATTGCGCCTTATGTTAGTCATGCAGGACAATACAAATGGAAAATCCAATGACAATTCCTTTGAAAGCTTTTTTTTTTCTTTTTCAATCATTCTTCCTCGTTCTTTCTTGGAATCTCGTCTTACACAGTAGATAATGTTAATTAATTAACCTCTTGCTATGAAAATAATGTTATACAACATTGATGGATAATATAATAAAACAGAACTGTCTAAGGCAACCTGAACTTCTATAGCGGACATCTACTCGTAATTCCGAAACAAATATAGCTTTCGTTGTAGGATTTAGATTTTTTTTTTTTTTTGCAACATATTACTTTAACTATAGGGAAACCATTGTATATAAAGATGTATTAAATACCCAACAATTATCAGTGTGAACTTGTATTTATACATTTCAGGCAAACCATGGGTAAGGTTCGGATGCAATACACATGTTCTGTCGATGGGAACATTCCCGACGATTTTATAAGACTAATAAACGGTCGACACAGCCGGAAAAGGGAGAGGGTTCAAAATTCACTTTACCAAGGGAATGAATTCGTGTGTCTTCTGTGACTGCTAAATCTGTACAGTGCCCCACGGTAGGAAATCAGACAAAGAAGAAATCTGTCTTCTTCCACCTTCCATTGCCATTGCTTTGCACAGGGAAGCTTTTGCGCTGCCAGCTAATGAATAAGGGATACAGCAGAAATATGTCGTTAAATACTGTATGCAAAATACAATAATTCAATAATAGTAAAATAGGATTATGGTAATGAGGATTA
>NC_134809.1:32912895-32915395 GCF_046742065.1 Oratosquilla oratoria | reverse complement strand
CCATTTATTATTTCTTCATCTACTTCCTCATTCTGTTCTTTTTTTTCTTTCGTTTTTTTTTTAAATTCAATTTTTTATTACCCTCTTCTCGTTCCTTCCCACCTTCTATCCTTTCCTCTACTTCCTCTTACCCCTTCCTCATAATTCTTCTCTTCCTCCTCTTGCTTCTTTTCTCCACTCCTCTCCCTCCTCTTCCTCCTCCTCCTCCTCCTCTTCAGTATCATCATCATCATCATCATCATCATCATCATCATCATCATCATCATCATCATCATCATCATCATCATCATCATCATCATCATCATCATCATCATCATCATCATCATCATCATCATCATCATCATCATCATCCCCTCTTTCCCTTCTTCCTGTCTTCCTTCTCTCCAACACTGTCCTTCCTCCTCCTCCTCTCCTTCATCCTCCATTTTTTCTCCATCCTCCCTCTCGCATTTTCTTTCTTCCTCTTTAAACTTGATCATTTTCAGGCACATATGTACACATATGTTTCTCCGTCCGCAGTCCTTTTCTCATTTACTTTAAGTCAGACCTAAGACCTATAACATCTCACGCCCTTTGCCATCTCATTATGGAAGGGTCTTGGAGGGGGACCTGGGCAGGTGGAGGGGGGGGGGGGGTGAGGGAGGGGGAGGGAGGGGGGGGAGACCGGGTAGAGGGGGGAGGAGACCGGGTAGAGGGGTAGAGAATGTCGCACGGCCCACCCACAGTTCTTCTTCAATGGTCTCATACTCTTCTAGTTTACTATTGGTTTCTTTGGATTTTAGCTCTTTGCGGGTCATCATGTTCTCAGTTGCACACGATTCTTTGGTTAAGTCGGAAGGGTCTGCACTGTTCTCTCTTTTTAACTGTAAGACCCATGATTATAGAACAACAGGACACCCATTTGGTCTGCCTTAATGACTGGCCACACATGTGGCAGCCTTAAACAGTCTGCACGCCTGCATGACCTTCATTAAGAATGAATATATTTGAGTCTTTCACCATGTGAGATCTTATGTACCTCCTAGTTCCGTATCATAGAATTTCAGATTACTTGTGTTCATTTATAAGGATTTGTTTCTGACCTTATTCTGTGTTATTGTATTTTGTTACCGACAATTCACCAACGCCGTTATCCTTATGAATAATATCCAAAATCTACTTAAGGTCAGTGGAGCCGGGTGGGGGGGCTGGGTCTGCTAGTAGGGTGTGGATTAATGTAAGAGCGTGATATGCCTAAACTGCCGATATGCAGTGACACGTCAGGATAGTGTATATAGTGTAAGCTTGCTTTGCCAGAAAGTAGGTCCGTCATCTGGAGAAAAATAGGTGTTGATTATTATGAATGAAATACAATGAAATTGTTGCTTGAAGAGGAAGAAATTAGAAAGAAAGAGGCTGGTGTAAATGGAGTAAGGAAGACATTCAAGTATGTGTGTATACAGTAGATCATGAGTTAGATACACATTTGTCCCTTTCATATCTGTATCCTACCGTAGGCATTTTGATTCTGCTGCCCTCCTCAAACCTCACCTTTTTCACTTCTATGACACTACCTCATCGGTGCGATATTGTCCGAAGGATAAAAGCGATTATAATCAGCGACGAAATACTAACATCACACACACACTCCTATCCATCTCTCTCTATTTATCTATATACCTATTTTTACTGTCTGTCTCTCTCTCTCTCTCTCTCTCTCTCTCTCTCTCTCTCTCTCTCTCTCTCTCTCTCTCTCTCTCTCTCTCTCTCTCTCTCTCTCTCTCTCTCTCTCTCTCTCTCTCTCTCTCTCTCTCTCTCTCTCTCTCTCTCTCTCTCTCTCTCTCTCTCTCTCTCTCTCTCTCTCTCTCTCTCTCTCTCTCTCTCTCTCTCTCTCTCTCTCTTTGCTTCGCTCGTGCTCTTACTCTCTTTCTCCGTTTTCAACCTCGAGTAAGTATTAGCTGATGTTCATATCCTCGTCTCTATAAACTTGGTAATATAAACACAACTGCTCTGAATTGGAGCTAAATATATTCTTTACGCTTGACTCTCATTGACCCCACGATGACAGACTATATAACGACTAGAATGGTGATCTATACCCTAACTATATATAACTTAAGTGAAAACAAAATAAAGTTAAAATTTGAAGGAAAGAGGTACGACATAATATAAGTTTATATTTGTTTCCTTAAATCTCATATCATTGAATATGTCTTGTTGGATACGCTTATTTACTCACTTATTTGGTCACACACTCACTTATTTGCTCAGTCTTTCATTCGCTCACTCACCCTCTCACTCACACTCCTAGCAATATCGTCCAGCGCCCTCTTACTGTTGTAAATCCTACCACGGTCCTGTGTAGGATCCTTTCCCTTCGAATGTGATTCATATCTGATGAGTGTCTGCATTGTAGGATATCTCAAATGTATCCTGCCCTGATCGGATGTCTTGCGACATCGTAATAGTATTTTACAACTGCGTGTGAGACCACATGTAAATATACGATGACCATATATCT